>NW_020954557.1:7605682-7651450 GCF_900497805.2 Vombatus ursinus
GATAGATAGATAGATAGATAGATAGATAGATAGATAGATAGATAGATGATAAAGTGTCCTCCAGGGCTCTGTCCTGGGCCCATTTCTCTTCTGTACTATTTTGCTTGGTGAAATCATCAGCTCCCATTAATTTAATTATTTTTGTGAAGATGATTTTTAAATAAATTTCTCCAGGCCTACCTTCTCTCCATACCTCCAGGCTCACATTTCTAACTTCCTATTGGACATCTAAAACTTGATATCTCAAACACATCTTAAACTCAAAATGTCTAAATCTCAACTCATCATCTTCTCCCCAAATCCTCCCTTCTTTTGGAATGGTACCACTATTTCCAGTTATCCAGACTCATTAACTAGGTATTATCCTTGAATCCTCCCCTTTTACACCCTCCCATATTCAACCTGTTACAAATACTTTTGATTTTGCCATTGTACCATCTCTCATGTACAGCTAGGGGTGTGCTAAAGCCATCTCCAGTAGCTCATAAGAACCAATTGTTAAATTTTACTGGAAGAATTTACACCTCAGAAGATGGTAAGATATAAATTAGGGCTTTATTATTTTGGGATGTTTAAACTTAATAAAGTGATGGTGAAAATGTTATTAATGGGGTTTAAACTTAAAAGCGTGTTACTCATACTTCTTTTCTTCAAAGAGTCAGTTAACATTTATCAGCCTTCCTGTAGAAACTCCTTTCTCTTCTGCCACTACCTTGATATAGGCCTTTATCATCTTGTGTTTGGACTATTGAAATCACCCACTGACTGGTTTCCCTGCCTGAAAGCCCAATTCACCCCAGTACTTTCTCCACTCAGTTGTTAAATTTCTAAATGTAGATTTGACGAGGCCATGCCTCTACTCAATCAACTCCAGTGACTCCCTATTACCTATATAATCAAATATAAAATTCTTTTGTTGGCATTCAAAGCCCTTCATAACCTGATACTTTCCTACCTTTCTTGTCTCTTTATACCTTCCTCACCCCTACATAGTTTGCAACCCAGTAATAATAACCTCCTTGGTGTCCCTCTCATATGACACATCATTTTCCTTATTATTTTTTACAATTACATATAAAAATAATTTTTAAAATTTTGAGTTCCAAATTTTTCTCCCTCCCTCCCTCTCCCCAAGACAGCAAGCAATCTGATATAGGTTATACATGTACAATCATGTTAAATGTTATTTCCATCTTTGTCACATCGTGAAAGAAGAATCATAACAAGAGGGAAAAGAAAAAAAAAACAAAGTGAAAATAGTATGATTCAATCTGCATTCAGACTCCATCATTCTTTCTCTAGATATGGTTAGCATTTTCCATAGTGAATCTTTTGGAATTGTCTTAGATCATTGTATTGCTGAGAAAAGCTAAGTCTATCATAGTTAATCATCACACAATGTTACTGTTGCTGTGTACAGTGTTCTCCTGGTTCTGCTCACTTCACTTAGCATCAGTTCACATTAAGTCTTTCCAGGTTTTTCTGAAATCTCCCTGCTCATTATTTCTTATAGCAGAATAGTATTCCATTACCATATACCATGACTCATTCAGTCATTCCCCAATTGATGGGCATCCTCTCAATTTCCAATTCTTTGCCACCACAAAAAGAGCTGCTATAAATGTTTTTGTACATGTGGGTCTTTTTTCCCTTTTCATGATATCTTTGGGATACAGATCTGGTAGTGGTATTGCTGGATCAACTGGATATGTACAGTTTTATAGCCCTTTGGGCATAGTTCCAAATTGCTCTCCAGAATGGTTGGATCAATTAACAACTCCACCAACAATGCATTAGTGTCCCACTTTTCCCACATCATCTCCAACATTTATCTTTTTTCTTTTCTGTCATATTAGCCAGTCTGATAGGTGTGGAAACTCCCTTTCATGACCTGTATCATTTTCACTGGTTGTTCTCCATGCCTAGAATTCTTTCCCTCTCTGTGTCTACGTCATGGCTTCCCTGGCTTCCTTCAAGTCTCAACTAAGTTTCCACAAGAGGCTTTTCCTTATTCTGCTTAATGTTATTTTCTTTCTTCTGATGATTATCTCCAATGTAGCCTGTATATATCTTTTTTATACTTAGCTTTTTTAATGTTGGATCCCCAGTAGTCTGTGAGCTCATTTAGAGTAAAGACTGCATTTTGGCTTTCTTTGTATCCCTAGCACTTAGTGCAGTGCTTGGCACATAGTAGGTGCATAATAAATGCTGACTGTTTTGTTGACTGACTGACCTTGTATGAACCATTTTATTTCTCTGGGACCCAGCTTCTTCATCTGCAAAATGAGGAAAATGGATCAATGTCCATTCCTGATCTAAATTCTATAATCCGAAGTTCTAATGTTGTTAGCCCATGATTCACTTTAGGTTATTTTCTGAAGTCCCAATAAAGCATAATCATTTCATAAAAAGTTTCCAGAGTGTACTACAATTGTGTCTTTCTGTAGGTTTCTCCACCTCTGAGAGTAATTGTGCTCTATTTCCACCATTTTCACAGCCACCCAGGGCTTAAAACCTCAGAATTATCTCTAAATCCCTATTGCTTACACTTAATTAGTAACTGAATTCTGTTGATTCTACCTCCAAAGTGCATCTTATAACTGTTTTTTCCCCTTTCCATTCCCACTTGTACCATTCTTGTTATGCCCTCACTACATCCAGGCTAAAATATTTCACTAACAGCCTAATGTGTTTACCAATCACTCTTCCCTTCCTTCAATCTATCCTTTAGACTGGTACTATTTTTCCAATGTGAAGATTTGATCATATAAAGTCTATACTAAAAAGCCTTCATAAGGTCCATATTGCCTCTTAAATGTATTCAATAGCCTTTTCCTGTCATTCAAAGCCTCCCAGGTCTCAACTTATTTTTTTGAACTTAGCTCATACTGCTTGTTTCCTATATTGAAATAAAATTGGCCTGTTCACTTTTCCTAAAGCACGTCTCACATTTCCTGATTTCATTCCTTTGTATATGCCTTAAAAATTCTATTCCTGGTTCTGTCAGCTAAAATTCTACTCATTTTTCAGGTCCAGCTCAATTGCCCCTCTGGTCTTTGTAATTGTCCTTGATGTCCTAGGGCAGAAGTTATCCTTTACTCAGTGGAACTCTCAGGAATAACTTTTACTTTTCATATTTTTTTAATTTACATAGTTTTACATCTTATTCTATCCTTACTATTTTTTGAGGCTTCCATTAAGGTTTTTATAAAGCTTGTGCTTTTATGTCCACTTTAGCACCTTGCACAGTGGCATGTACTTTGCAAGGATTCCATGTATTTTAAGGAATTGGACAGAATTGAATTCTGAGTAATCATGAAATATACTATGACCATTCCTATATCATATATACACAAATACATACTATATATATTATATATATATATTCATTTGTTAACTCAATAAATATGTATTTTACAGCTAATATACCCATAATCTGTTCCCTTGCTGGAGGCTGATAGCCATTATTATAAACCATAATGTAGAAAAACAGGCCCTGTTTCCAATAAGCCAGCTTCCCAGGTCTTTATGATGCCATGACCTTCAACTTGAAGTGGAGATTAAATCATCAACTCTGACTATAAGTCCTTCAGGTTCTGATAAAAGACTTCAAAATCACTGGAAATAAGTGATTTCTTTTTCTTTATATCTTATTTCTACCTTTACAACAAAGATAGCATTAGGAGCTAAAATGCTAGAGGGAGGTAACCGAGTTAGTACAATAAAACCAAGAAATAAAAGTCTTTTCTTTATTATATCTCACTTTGTATAATTTCAAAAACTTGAAGAGAATGGAACCACTTTTGATAAGTTTGTGAATAGGAACAAATGGGGAGGAGGAGGCATACTGAACAAGAATTTCTTCAAATATTCATAGAAATACATGTATGCATTTGTGTGTGTATATGTATATTTATATGTGTGTATACACATATATTTGTCATATACATGTATTTGTGTGTGTATGTGTATATGTGGGTATACATATATGTATGTATATGTATATACCTCTATGCCAATGTGGCACCCCCCTCTGGGAATATACCCAGCTTATACTTAGTCACTTGTGGGTCCTCACTTCTAAAACTATAGTTCACAAGCCCTAAATGGTACATATACTTTTAATAGTCAGCCAAAAGACACAGTTAGCTCAAAGAGAAAACATTTAATAACATAATTTAGTAAGAACGGTAACTATAAAACATTGCCCCATAAACCTGAAGCACCACTCCTACAAATACACACAGAATAAGTGTAAAGAATGGTTGAATACACAGAGTACATTGATAGAAAAATATACATGTGGAAAAGATGTGTGGTCAATATTCCTCATGTCTCTATCACTGCAAGCCACTCATATCCTTTCTCTTTTCATTGTGCCTCATGATGCTTCCCCTGGGGTCAGTGTCTGCTGGGCAAGTCATTCATCTATGTTCCCTGGACTTACTCCCTTCTGAAGCTTGATTCCCACATATTATGGGGTAAATCTCTCTTAAATTCATAGTTGTCTGTTTTTTCTTCTTCCTGGATTCATTCTCCTGGTAGCTACTTCCAATAATTATCTCCATTCTGCTAGTTTGGGTGTCTCCTACTGAATGAATAGCTGTAGTGCAAGGTTCCACATTGGATGGAGGTGGGGTTGAGATGAGAGAGAAATTTCTATTCCCACTTCTTCCCCTCTGGAAGGAGTAAAAGAGGAAAGGAGAAATGTGATCTACTTTCAAGAGCTAGATTCTTCCTCAATAACTTGCTCTCCTTTAGGCTGCCATGAACCAACTTTCTTAAAGCTCTCCTGTTCAACTGTGTCTCCAGAGGTAGTGGCAAAGATTTTGGTTTTTTTTTTTTTAAGTATGGCTGATTTTCAGCAAGTGAAAGAGGCAAGCTACCTTTCTATTTCCATCAAACTTAATCAAAGAACTCTTCATATCCCATAAAGGGGTAAACAAGAGAGTAGACCTTTTTTCTATTACTTTACTTGTCCCTTACTTTTCAGGAACTATTTCAATGGATCAGGGAGGGATATTCTGACTAACTCTTTACACACTTACACACACTTACACACACTTACAAAACATACTGAAATATGTTGTTTTCCTTGGCTGGTCAAAGGCAAACATTTTTTTTCTTGTCTTTGTATTGTTAGTGACTAATATACAGTATTAACTTAATTAATACTTTCTGAATGATTGAGTGATTGATTTATGGTCCAGGGATTATAATCCAGGTTCCTGTGGTAGAAACTCATTCCACTGTGCAGATCTGCACAACTTCTTTGCTCATTCTAGTCTTAGAAAGTTGCCAGGGACACCAAGAGGTGGTGTCTTCATCAGGGTCACCCATTCAGCAGGATTTTACTGAGGTCTTCCTGGCTCCTAAGCCAGTCCTATATGTATCTCACCACATGACTTAGAAAAAATTCAAAAGAAAGCAAGTCCTATAGAAGGAACCTTAGATTTGGACTCAAGAGTATCTGACTATGCACCATGGCTCAGCTACTTATTTATCTGCATGATTTTAACTAAGTCATTTCACCTTTTAAACCTCTGCTTCCTTTTCGAAATAATTATGGGATTAGATTAGATAATCTCTTGACACAAACAGGACTCTAAATCCTATGATCCTATGATGTACATAGAAAATAATTAAGTTTATGCTATTTTTGAGAAGACAATATAGTTCTAAAACACATTATAGGACAATGGTGAATCAAAATACAACTTGGTACAGGGTCTGAAATTGGATTCAGAAAGAGTTCGCTTCAAATTCTACCTTAGACATGTACTGGATGTATGATCCTGGGAAAGGCACTTAACCTTTCTGGGGCTAAATTTCCTATTCTGTAAACGGAGAGTGTTGAACCCAATGGCCTCTAAGACCTCTTCCAATTGTAAATCTATAATCCTCTGGTTCAATCTCAGTTCTATAATAAGCCAGGTCCATATTCTAACAGGATGTTAGGGACAAAAAGGATAATACACAATGTCATTTTATTTTAAAATGATGTTTTCATCCATAGGTAATCATAGCATACCTGAGTGGTAAATTTGCTTCCATAATCATAGGGTATTTTCACAAACTGACTCCTGAAAAATTCCATGTTTGATTAAGTCACTTGATATGATCTTCTTTGGTCAATACCATATAAATATGTGAATGCTACAAACATTGACTTAAATACATTACATTTTGAATTAACTATGAATTTCTCTAGGAACAAGCTTTGCTAGGCATGTCATGATCTGCTTCATCATACATAAATAGAGTGTGAATCCACCTTCATCACTATTTTGTAGCTTGATAGGTTAGTACAAGAAAGGTCTTCCCCATCATTCCCCTGATGCTTCATCAAATAGAGATGACCTCAGGATTATTTATGCTAAGCATGTAGAACTCAAGCTTTGGTAGGTCCTATCAAGTCAAAAATTCCCTGCATATAAGTGTGGTGACAATGAATTATCCATCTGAAGACCTCATCATCAGAATATAGAACCTTGAGCTATGATTTTCTGTTGGCCACAGTATCTACTGACGGTAGCAGAAAAACCTAAGAAGACTTAGATGAACTGGTAGAAATTGAAGAGAGCAGAACCAGGAGAACATTGTACAAAGCAACATCAATATTGTAAGGATGATCCACTGTGAAAGACAACTACTTCAATCAAGAAAATGATCTAAGACAATTCCAAAAGACCCATGATGAAAAATACTATCCACTTCTAGAAAAAGAACTGATGAACTCTGAGTGTAGATTGAGAAATACTTTTTTAAAAAATTTCTTATTTTCCTTGTATGTGTGTGTGTTTCCTTTTGCAAAATGGCTAATATGTAAATATGTTTTGCATGACTTCTTACTGCTTGATATCATACTGCTTCCATTCTTAATGGGTGGAGGAAGGGCAGAAGAAAGGGAGAGAATTTGGAATTCAAAATTTTGAAAAATGATTGTTAATTTTTGGAATTGTGAAATATTTAATGAAATAAAGTATTTTTAAAATTATTTTTTAAAGAGCACCTGCTAAGGTTTAATGAGATTCTGATCAGAGTTAGCAGAGGCAAAAGATGGAATGACATAGCTTTGAAATATAAAGAGAATGTGGTAGAGGGGTAGGTAAGAGGACTACAAAGCAATGTTAGGAAAAAATGATTACATTTGTGCCTCACATAAATTTCTTGCAAACCCCCAATATTTTTTAGCCTATAGGCGTTGGCAGCACATTTCTGCTGTAATTCTTCTATCTTTAAATTTTCTTGGGTTTGTACACCTCACAAGTATACCAAAAATTTAAAACTTGTATTTTGATATCCTCTGACAAAAGCACAAAATATATATCATTTTCAAGACAAGAAATTTGTCACAGAACATATTTCTCCAATTCTACCTGGTACATAACTGACATTGGTAATTGACTTTTAAGACTCTAGTAGCAAATCCTATATTTATCCAATGCCATTTGGGCTGCAGAAGATGATACTGTGAAAATCTCTTTATTTTAATCCTTTCATTCTGACCCTGTACCCAGTGTGTGGCAAGCCCTAACTTCATAAAGTTGTTTATTTTAACTAAAATATCCCACTTCAGCTATCAATTCAGAATCTGTCCAATCTTACAACAGACTTAGAATTCTAAATTGCAGTCATCTTGTTTTATTTTCTTGGTCTTATTAACTCAATATTTGACCTTTTCATTTCATTCTTGGTTAATAAACTCATTGAAAATGTGTTGTCACCCACACCTAAGAATCATTTTCCTAGAGATTCAATAGGCTTTTATCAAGAGTCATTTATATTTACTTCCAAGTTACTCAAGGACATTTTTGAACTGGACAATCATGTTCATCTGCTTCACAAATGTTTTATGTATACCTACTATGCCCAGGGTCCCATTTTAAATTACAACAAAAAAATGGAATTTAGTGGACAAAAACCTGTACCACATGCATCTACAACATTAGAGGGGTTTCCCTCCCACACTACCATTCATAGTACATGTGTGCATTTAGGTGAACTGTTTGTAGAAAAGAGGGAGAGGAAAGAAAACTTGTAGAATTAAGATGCTATAAAATCTTTCCAGTAAACACCATGGATAAGGCTTTCCAGAGACAATTCCTTTTAGTGCCCATCATTTTTTCCTTTTAATTATTTCTAAAACCCTTTGTAAAGTAACTTCAAAAATGTTTTCTCCAATCTTGGGCCACTGTGAATTCTTCAATCCCTATGAATCTTGGTGTGTTGACTACAGCTATGTTTACAGATACAAGAGATTTAATCAGCCAATGAATAATATTGCTCTCCTTTGATGGACCTCTCTGCAATTTGAAATTTTCACTAGCCTAGCTGGAACAAAATACTCTGTATAAACCCCCTTATTTCAGAAAGTTGTCAAAACTGGGAAGCAATGACAGTGCTATAATGGAGAAAGCCTTTAAGAATCAATAGAGAATAAATTGTTAAATGTAAACTGGACACAAACCATCAACCATGTCCCCAAAAATATTCTTCTGCGGTGCTTGGAATGATTTTATTGGCAAAGAGACAACACTGATGGGGAAAGGCATACAAAGTCAAAAAAGGTCATTAAATTTTAATGTGGAAAATTAAGTACATGACTTAGGCTTCAGGCAAAACCGCATTCAACCTTTAGCTTAGTAGAGTATACAATGGCATGATGTCTGTAGTTTTCCTTACCTTCCTAGAGAATCTGGATTAATGACCTTCATCTAAATCTTTACAAATAATACTTATGAATGCATTCAACTAGAGAAAAAATATTTAATGCTATTAAGCACCCATGAATTTGCCTACATGCAGGCAAAAATTGGTGTTTCAAGTGCCACTTTCTAAAACTGACAAATTTCCCAAGGTTTAAATCAAGAAAGTGCTAAGTGCAGTGAAAGCAAAGCACCTAGGGATTGCTGACAAGGTGCCTGAGGGTTGTGCCCTATAGATATATCCACAGATTTATGAAAGGAGACAATGAAGCACTAAGTAAAGACTAATTAAAAAAAGGAATGTGTCAAAGATGACAGTCCAGTGTAGTTTCCTATGTTGGTTTTTTATTCCTAAAATATATTTAGGATAAAAATTTTCTTCTGTCTGTGATTAAGATGTCCTACCAAAATGGAAAATTTGCTGATCTGAATAATGGCAGACAATCTAAAGATTAATTCTGTTAGTCTTTGGAACATATTTTCATATATGTATTTGAAGTTGAGAGTGACCCAATGTTTTGGGAATTCACTTTAGGTTAAATAACAGCAGCATTGGGAAGCTATTACTCAGAAGGAGAGGGGAGTTTTGGCACACTAATCTACTCAATTCTTCTTACTCATAACTCTCATAATTCTAGGAATTGATAGTTCATTTTTTCCTGCTCTCTTTCTTCCCCAGCCAAATTAGAAATCTCTCTTACAAACCTTCTCTGGAAAAGGTAGATAATTGAGATGGTGAGTTTCAGAAAGTTTTGCTGCTTATAAACCAATCAAGAGAATTGAAAAATTTGAGTGTTATCAGAACTAATAACTAATGGAGTACATGCCAAGTTAAGGCATCAATTGAAAAACACAACTGTAATCAGTCTAAAAATAATAATCATAAGAACAGCTGGTATTCAGATGGCATTTTAAAGTTTTCAAAGTGTGTTAAATAAATTGACTTCAGATTTGGTAACCATGTGAAGGACTTCCTGTTATCATTCCCATGTTACAGAAGAAGAAACTAAATAACTTGAAGGTGACAACAAGGCTATTAAATGGAAGAGGCAAGAGCTAATTACAGGTTACTCCTGACTCCAAGTGCAAAGCTTATTCTACTGAAAATATGGCAAAATACAGTTATTTCACATGTAGATGATTTGTCTATAGATAATGAAGAATTTATTGCAATGTTATGTGTCTAGTGGTCAATTACTTTTATTCTGTTTTACATCAAAAGGTTTTAAAGCCAATCTCCCAAGCACACAAGCACCTGACTTCCTTTTAATTACATAGAAGAAAGACTCAATCCTTTAGTCAATTAAGCATTTTGTGATGTGAAAAGATTGATGTTATGAACATTCAGTTCCTTATTTGTCAAATGTGCAGATTCAGGCATCTAGACTTGGTAGTATTGATAAAGGAAGAATTGATTCATGGATATTAGGTTAAGTCTGAGGTCTTGGAGAGAAACACCATGAGTTTTCAACATTAAAGTCATGTATTAGATAGTTAGAACATGTGCAGATATGCACATCTGATAAATGATACTAGAGACATCAAATTAAGAGTTCCCACCTTTGCTGAGCATATGATTTTGCAAGAACATATACCATATTCACATATACTTAAGATATAAAACATGTGGCAGAATGTATAACATGCTGACATTGACATCAGAAAGACCTTAATTCAAATTCAGCCTCTAGCACCCATATTAGTTGTGCCAGTCATTTAACCTCTCTGTGCATCAGTTTTTTGAGGGGTTTAGTCTAGATTGCATCTAAGGTTCCTTACAGGTATAACTCAATTATCTAAGTGGATCATAGGGGATAAATCAAATGTCATTTAAAGCTCAATGGAGGAGTGAGAATGAATGATTATTACTAGCTGATCTAAATTAGCAAAAACTTTGTGAAAGAGATGGAATGTGAGCTGGTCCTTAAAGGATGGGTAAAATTTAAACCACTAGAAATGGGAGGTATGTGTGTGTGTGTGTGTTAAAGATAGAAAGAAGTTATTCAAGGAGTAGGGAACTCCTACAAAAGGTCTCCTGGCCTCTAAAAGAGGCATATCTGAAGATTGGAAATGGATTAAAAAGATCATTTTCAATGGCAAAGTAATAAACTTTATGACAGATTAATCAAACCCTCTGTAACCAAGTTTTTGGGTAGCTTACAGCCTAGCTCAGCACATGAGACAGCCTGGGATATATCCAGCACAGGCACAGGGGAAAAAACTATCTAGGAACACCAGAAAGACATACTACTTCACTGAATTCAATTTTTTTTTTGTAAAAAGAAAATCTCACCTAGTATATGCAGCGCCATCCCAGTTTCAGTTTGTGGAAGTCTGCTCAGGCAAGGGCAAACAGTCAACAGAGCTCTGCAGGGCTGGAGACCATGGAAGCTGTGGAAAATGCATCCAGGATCCCTAAGGGGAAGAGCAGCATTCTATGTGGCAAAAGATCTCTTGCTGAAGGCCGGGAACAGAGGAAAAGGGTCAGGGCATGAGTTGAGTCTTGGCTTAACATAGAGCTCAATACCACATACTACGCTGCTTCCTTTGTAGAATCTTGAAACCCAAACTACAACAATTAAGCAAGTTACATCAGAGTATCCAATTCTTAAATTGCCTATAATGACCCAGAGAACTGAAGAACATAGGAAACAGGTGTGGACACTGGGAGAGGACACAGTGAGTGTGTGTGTGTTGCAGGGGGTGGGAGGAGGTTTACAGTGCTCCACTCAACCTGAAAGAAAGTATTCAGCATCCAGGCCAGTTCTATCCACCCAAAGTCATTTAGGACAAGACCTTAGTTTGTGTAATTAGAATTGCCTAGTTTGGACAGAGTTTAATATGCACTGAGATTCAGCCCTCAAGGAAACCACCATCAGAGGGGAGATGTTAGAGACTCAAAACAAAAAAATGAACAATAGGGAGAGAAAGAGGAGAAAAGGTTGAAATTACCTAAGATCTCAGGAAAATGATTACTCAAAGACCTTGGACATAGATAAATCAATGGGGAAATCATTAACAGCAGAAAGAAATATGACTTTTCTATCTAGTACTGTAAATGAGTTCAGACATCTATGAACAAATACTGCAAATCAAAGAAAAATGATTCAACACTTGATAAGACAAAGGACTCTGTGGAATGTGAGGAGTACTTGTAACTATGACATACTGTTCCTGGGTGGTTCAATAGAGAAAACAGAATTATGAGAGTAGAATTTATTGCCTATCCAACAAAAAAATAATAAGCAGAATAAAATATCTGGAATCTGTGATGACAAATATCGCTAAAGAAACAAAAGAGATAACAATAGTCTAAGAATGTAAATATACAGAAGTGAAGGACAATTGAGAAGAAGAGAAGCAAAAACAGTAGCATTAAAAGAAAGTACTCTCACTATGCTGAGTAAACAATCTGATATTGAAGGTAGGATGCATAGAGACAACCTACGAACTACAAATCTCCCAGAAGAATATGAAAGAACAATCAACCTTAACACTATGCAACAGGAAATGATAGAAAAGAACCATCTAGAACTTCTGAACATAGAAAATGGATAACAGTTGAAAGAATTTATGTCACCTCTGGGGGAAAAAAAAACAATGCTGCAAACTACAAGATGTGTAGTGGATAAATTTAGCAATTCAATTCCAAAACAACAAATTCTACAAAACCTCAGGAGAAAGAACTGCAAATACAAAGGAAATAACATTTGAATAATGCAAGATTATTCTGCCCCCAGAAGAAAAGACAGGAGGGAATGGAATAATGTGTGCTAAAGAGAAATGCAGTTTAGAAGGAAGCCCAGGGTGACATATACAAATATGAGTTTATTCATAAATGAAAAAAAAAGATGAAAACTCAGTACTAAAGAAGTATTTGAAAATTTTTAGAAAGAAAATCAGAATTGAGGAGATTATTTGCTTCTTCAACACCCTAAACAGAAATGAAGGAGTGAATAAATAAACATAGCATACAATGACAGCAACAACAAGAAAGTTCCAGCAAAGAGTTGAGTAAGAAACATTTCTAAACGTACACAATGAAATGGAATAAAAAGTGGAAGTCTAGTGGAGGCTACAGTGAAGATTCTGGCCTGGGAAAATATGGACAAATTATAGCCACACTGCTCACAAGTGAATCAATTTTTTTGTAGTACTACGTTTCAACTTGGTAGTATCCATGAAAGGAGGAAGGGGAGCAGGAAGATAGAAATTAAAGTATGATGTAGCCAGATAAAATTGAGAACTAGCAATAAGGGGAAGGTGACCCCTGAAATCTAGAAGAGAAGACTGTACAGGGGAGTGGGTGAAGAAGAGATAGAAGGATAGAAAAGAGGAGGGAGTACCATTGATGTATTTTCCTGTGGATGAAGAGAGTTGATCTTTGAAGGAAGATGGGGACTTTCTAATGGATATCATCTGGAGGATTCAGTGCTGGAAAAGTCCATTCGTCCTACCTCAGGAGGGGGAAGAGTTAAAACTCCTGGGGGGAGTTGGCATTTAGGGAAGCAAGAGGGCATGGATCCAGAAGGAGGTTTTGAGTCAAATTTTGAATTAAAACAATAACCAAGAAAGGGTCTAGATTAGGAGTGTGCTACATAAAGATATAGTAGGGGAGGAGTTCCACAATAGGACAGTACCCTCTTGGGCCTGAGCAAAAATTATCATTATTCTGGGAGTGAGGCCCAATGGGAAATTGTAATACATGGATCAATCTCTAATAGGCAGTGGCAGAAACTGCCTAGGAGAAAGAATTTAGAATGGACACCTTAGGAATTTTTAATTGCATGAAAAATACTGAGAACAGAAAGTGACTAGATAATTATATGCAATCATAAATCAGAGAATGAGAGTCTAGAAGAGAAAAAAAGAATGAATAATGAAAAGTAAGAGAAATCCTTTTGGAAAAGAGTGTAAAAAGTGAAATTAAAAAAAAAGCTAATGAATGGGACTATTTGAATGAAAGAAGAAGGGAGAAAATATTTTACTAACTGAGAGAAAATGAGAGGTAAATATATAACCAGAGAAAAGCAGGAGAGAAAAAGAAATTAATAATCAAAACCCCAAAAGCAAGAGGTAACAGAAGAGAAATGTGGACCTGGTGTAAAAGGAAGAGAGCCAGTAGGAATAGGTCTATCTTTTTAAAAAAAATCAAGATAACATTACCAAAGGAATACAGCACCATATTTACAGCAAAAGAGTTTTAAAAATGCAACTTAAAAAACAGTAATGGAGGGGCAGCTGGATGGCACCATAAATAGAGTACTGGCCCTGAAGTCAGAAGGACCTGAATTCAAATCCAGCCTCAGACCAAACACTTGACACTTATTAGCTGTGTGACCCTAGGCAGGTCACTTAACTCCAATTGCCTAAAAAAAAAGAAAGAAAAAAAACAGTATTGGAGACAGAAGAAAAATATACCTGACTCATAATTTTAAATATGAATGGATTAAACAATCCAATAAAATGAAAATGAATGATTGATTGGATAAGAAAACAAAAACCTATAATCCATTGATTACAACAATAACATTAAAAAAATAAAAAATGCACAAAATAAAACTGAGGGGATAGGGAAAAAATTACTATGTACCAAAAGAATCCAAAAAAGAGGAGTTCCAATCATTCTATATGAGAAAGCAAAAACAAACATTTTGAAATAAAGATAAAAAAGGAAATTACATTTTGCTAAAAGAAAGCAGAGACAACAAATCAATATTATTGATAGAACTTCATGCTCAAAATTCCTTAGTATAATCCATAAAGGAGACATCATCTGAGATACAAAAAGAAATAGACAGTAACACAATAATGACAGTATATGTCAATATCCCTCTCTCAATTTTGGATAAGTCTAACAAAAATGAAAGGAACTGAACAAATTGCTAGAGAAAGTAGAGCTAAAAGACTCATGACATCTTCTAAATAACACTTAAAAAAGAATATACATGTTATTTAGAATGATATGGAACTTTTAGAAAAATTGACCATGTTCTAGGACACAGAGATATTGCAAACAAAAGGAAAAAGGCAGAAATAGTTCATACAACCTTTATGGATGAAAATGCAATAGTTCATACAACCTTTATGGATGAAAATTCAATAAAAATTGGTTGATGGGCTACTGAAAAAAGACATAGACCTGATTGGAAATGCAGCCATTGTTCACTTAACAATTAAATCCAAAATAATGAGTACATCAAAGAACAAATCATAGAAAGAATAAACATGTAAATAAAGATGATAATAACGAAGCAACACTCTACCATACCTGGGACATAGCGAAAAATGTCCTGAGCAGAAAAAAATCATATCCCTACAAATACATTGACAAAATTGGAAAAATAGAGGATTAGTGAAATGAATACATTTTTTAAAATTATAGAACCAATAAATAAATCTAAAATAAGCAAAGAAGATACATTAAAACTTAGAAGGGAAATAGATAAATTTGAAACAAAAATGCCAATAATAAATAAAACTAAAAGCCGGTTCTCTGAAATGACTAATAAAAGCAATAAACTCTTACTTAATTAGTTTTTTAAAGGAAAAAATCAAGTCAAAAAAGAGCAAGATGAAATCACAACAAAACCAGAAGCAATAAAAAAGAATAATCAGAATATATAATGTAGATTTAGATGCTAACAAAACCAAGTACACAAAAGAAATAGAGACATATCTTCAAACATATCAAATATCCAAGCTATCAGAAGATCAGACAGTGACTTAAATAACTCACTCTCAGAAAAAGAAATAAATTTAGCTATAAAGGATCTATGGGCAGCTGTGGGGCAGAGTGGTCAGAGTGCTGAACTGAAGTCAAGAAGACTCATTTTCTTGAGTTTAAATCTGGCCTCAGACACTTAGCCTTATGATCCTAAGTAAATCACTTAACCCTATTGCCTCAGTTTCTTTATCTGTCAAATTAGTTGAAGAAAGAAATGGCAAACCACTCTAGTATCTTTGCCAAGAAAACTCAAAATGAGCTCATGAAGAGTCAGACATGACTGAAAAAATTGAACAACAGCAACAAAGAAACTACCATAGGGAATGGGGGAGGGAAAATTCCAGTTCCTAGTAAATTCACAGGAGTATTTCACAGTATAAACTTTTAAAGAACAATTAGTACCCATATTTCACAAAATTTTATCAACAATTGACGAAGAAAGCACCCTACCAGAATCCTTTCTGAGACAAATATAGTCTTAATAAAATGCTGAAATGATAGGCCAATACCATTAATGAATACTGACTCAAAAATTTTAAACTAAATCCAATGAGACTACAGAGATTCATTCAAGAAAACATTCATTGTGATCAAGTGGGATTTATGCCAGGGATGCAAAGATGGTTCAACATTAGGAAAACAATCAACATAATTAACCATATTAAAAATCAAAACATCCAGACCTATGACATTATCAATAAATGTAGAAAAAGTCTTCAACAAAGTACAACATTCTTTTATAATGTAAAACCTATAAAGTATAGACACAGAGGGATCTTTTTTTTGAGTATCATGAAAAAATCTATCTAATATCAAAAGAAAGCATCACGTGTGATGGAGATAAATGAACTTTTCCCAGTAAATACAGAAGTGAAACAAGTATACACCTCCCCAAAATATTATTTGATATAGCTCTGGAAATAGTAGCAATAGTAATTAAACAAGAGAAAAAATTGAAGGCATAGTAATAGGTAAGAAGGATATAAATTCCTCCCTACTTGCTGATGATATGACAGTATACTTGAAAAATCTTAGGGAATCAGCAAAGATTCATTGAGTTGATAGCTTCAGCAAAGTTGCAGGCTACAAAATAAGTCTTCAAAAATCAATAGCATTTCTATATAACAGTAACAAAACCATGAAGCAATAACAGAAAGGGACTTCCTATAGAATTCACAATATTCTGGGGATCAACCTATCATAGCAGATAAAAGACTTGTATAAGCTTGATTATGAAGTGTTCCTTCAAAAAAAAAGGAGAATTTAAATAGTTTGAAGAATATTCAGTGCTCATGCATAGGGTGTGTTAATATAACATAAATGTCAATACTACTAAAATATATTTACACTTTTATTTCTATACCAATCAAATTAACAAGGGATGCTTTATGGAAATTGATAAAATTATAACAACATTTATTTGGAAAAAGAAAAGATCTAGACAATAAAAAGAAATGATGAAAAGATATAGGGATGAAGAGTTAATGACACTCCCAGACCTCAAATGATATTGCAAAGCATCATTAATTAAAACCATCTGGTATCAGTTAAAAAATAGAGAGATATATCAATGGAACAGTTTAGAAAAGGAGGAATCAGAAAGAATGCAACTTAACAACCTACTGTTTGATAAAGTGGAAAACATAAACTACCTAGGGAATAAAAACTCTGTACTTGATAAAAACTGTGAGGAAAACTTTAAAGGAGTCTGCAAGAAATTAGGCTTAGACCAGCAGCTTACACCATATTACACAATATATTCTAAATGGATATGTGACCTTAATATTAAAATTACATTATTAAAAACTAGAAGAGAAACAGATCATATGCATCTCACAGCTATGAGTAGAAAATGCATTCTTAGCCAAACAAGAAAGAAATACAATTACAAAAGAAAGAATAGAAAACTTTGATTATATAAAACTGAAATCTTCACCTAGGAGAAGAAGGGAAGTAATTGGATGGGGAAAACAATCTTCATGCCTAATTTGTCTGACAAAGGTTTAGTTTCCAAGGTGTTTCACATACACATTCATTCATTCATTCATTTATTCATCCATTCATTCATTCATGTGTGTGTTTAATAGCCATTCCTTAATAGATAAGTAGCCAAAGGATGTTTAAAGTTTTCAAATGAAGAATTGGAAAGTATTCACAGTCACATAAAAGAATACTCCAAATTCCTAATAACAAGAGAAATGAAAATCTAAATAATGCTGAAGTTTCATTTCATACACTGAAAATTAGCAAAAAATGACAAAAATGGCAACAGTCAAGGTTAGAATGGTAGCTGAAGAATATACGCATTAATATATTCTTGGTGGCCATGCGAAATGTCACGCGCTTCCAATTGCTCTATTCTAATTTTTAAGGAAGTATTTTCTTCAGTAAGCTTTTGGACTTCCTTTTCCATTTGCCCAATTTTGCTTTTTAGGGCATTCTTCTCCTCATTGGCTTTTTGGACCTCTTTTGCCATTTAGGTTAGGCTATTTTTTAAGGTGTTATTATCTTCACTTTTTTGGGTCTCCTTTAGCAAGCTGTTGACTTGTTTTTCATGATTTTCTTGCATCACTCTCATTTCTCTTCCCAGTTTTTTCTCTACTTCTCTTACTTGCTTCTCAAAATCCTTTTTGAGCTCTTCCAAAGCCTGGGACTAATTCATATTTTTCTTAGAGGCTTTGAATGTAGGAGCTTTGACTTTTTGATCTTCTTTGTTACCAAAAAAAGATTCTATGGTCTGACACTTCTTGGGAGGTTTGCTCATGATCTCAGCCAATTACTTGAGTTGTAAACTCTTTATTAAGGTAGAGGTCTGCTTCCAATGTGGAGAATGTACTGTCCCAAGCTTCGAAGGTTTTGTGCAGCTGTTTTCAGAGATACTTCTAGGGACCTGCAAATTTTCAGTTCTTCCAAGGTGGTATAATAAGAGGTAAGGTGTTTACTCCTTTCCTGGCCTATGCTCTGGTCTATAAGTGACCACAAACACTCTTTTCTGTCTTAGAACTGTGAGGAGGATTTCTTCTCTACAGTCACTACAAGCTTCACCATGCCAGCACTCCTCCTTGCCTTAGGACCACCCCTCAGAACTGTGACCCAGATCCAAGAACAGGCAAAGCAAGAGATTCCTGCCTCAGCACTGGCAAAGAGATCCCTGCAATCCCCCTCTGACCAGCCACTCGATTACCCCTCAGTCTGTGGCTCAGAAGCTCAGGAGGCAGCTGGTGCCCCAGGGCCATGCTTGGGAATTGGAGCTGAAACCTAGCTTCTCTCTCACTGCAGAAACAGACTTTTCCTACTGACCTCCTAAGTTCTCTTTGCTGTTCATGGGTTGAGAAGTCTGGAAACTGCCACAGCTGCCTGTGATTCAGTCCTCTGAGGCCTGCTCTAGGTATGCTGCAGCCTGCACGCCAACACCAAACTGTGTTCCTCTCCCAGGGTGGCACGATATACCTTTCCTATCAACCATCTAGGTTGTCTTGGGCTAGAAATTTGTTTCACTCTGTCTTTTTGTGTGTTCTACTGCTTTAGAATTTGTTTAGAGCCATTTTTATAGGTATTTGGAGGGGTTTGGGGGACAGTTCAAGCAAATCACTGCTTTCACTCTTGGCTCTGTCCTCATGGCCATGTGAAATCATACAAACATTTTGGAAAGCAAATTTGGAATTATGCAAATAAAGTAACTAAGATGCCCATACTCTTTGAACCAAATACTTCATCATGGGGCCTATACCTAAAATAAGTTATCAATATGAAAATCCCTATATACACCAAAATTTTTATACTAACACTTTGGGGATAGCAAAAATTTGGGAACAAAGTAGATGTCCATCAATTGGAGAGTGGCTAAACAACTTGTGGTTTATAAATATAATAAAATGTTATTGTGGAATAAAAAATTATGTGTATGATAAATATAGAGAGGCATGGAGAGATCTGTACGAATGGACACAAAGCAAATCAAGCAGAGCTAGTAAAACAATATATCTACAACAATATAAATGGAAAGAACAACTATCAATCAAAAAATCAAAAGTGAATGTAATGAAATTATAAATATCAAGCATGACTCAAATGAAGAGATATACTTGGATAACCCCAACTCACTCTTTTGTGAAAGTGGGAGGTCTATTGGCATTACACATTGCACATGTTTTTGAACTTTTTCAATACATTTTGTACTGATTTTTTTCCTCTCTAAAATTACTATTTGCTATATTGGATGGCTCTTTGGGTGGGTGAGGGGAAGGGATGCTTAAGATAACTTTAATGATGTAAGAAACAGAAGACATGAATAACAACTTTTTTTAAGAGTGAATGAGTTCATCAGTTCTCACACTGGTGAGGGTGAGGGGAGGAAGGGAGGGAGAGAATGAGGAAAGACAGAGAAAGATATGACGGGATCATGACAGAGACAGCCAGAGAGAGACAGAGAGAGAGAGAGAGAGAGAGAGAGTCACCAAACTCATGAAAGGTGAAATTCCCTCTTGTGCCATAATTGGAACAGGGACATCCTTGAGATGGCAGGCTCCTCTACATGTTGGCTTCTTTCCGGATTCTTCCTTTCAAGACAATCTGAAACAATTTGTTTTGTCTCTCAAAGCCAGAAAACAAGGATCTCTCCTATTCCAAGCTCTAGTCAAATATACCCTTGAGAGACTTATGCAAATGCAAGGCATTCCTGAACTTCACAATCCTTGACTCCTTCCAGGGTGATGGTGAACAGGAAAAAAACAGTCCCTGATTTCTTGTTCTTCTTGGGCCAGCCTCTCCTTAGACATTATCTGGCTTCATAAATAACATCTATCATTAAATACCTTAAAGATCATATACTTCAGGGATTTTTAGAGTCCATGATCTTGTTTTTTAAAAAATGTTTTCATAATTGCATTTCAATATAATTTATATCCTTTGCAATCCTATATATTTTACACATTTAAGAATAGTATTTTGATACTTCAATGATCTGCCAAAGGGGTCCAGGACATATAAAAATGTTTGATAAACTCTGATCTCATCTAACTATCTTACTTTACAGTTTGAGAATGGAAGTGCATAAAGGAGAAATGACTTAACCAATGTCACATTTAAAGCAAATATAAAAGCCAATATTGGAACCCTGGTGTCCTGAAAACCATTCCAGGACTCTTGCCATTAAACAACATTGTCACTTATAAGAAACCTTTCATGAGACTTAAAATAAAATAAAACAAAAAAAAATAGCACTTTCCAGAACAGGCCACCTGCACCTCAAAAATAGGTGTCAGAGCAGCACTTTATTACATTGCAATCAATTTTTATAACTAACTCATTATTAAAATGAAATTGGTTCTCAAATTGTATTATTTTCCAGGAACTGCTTTGAGTTAACACTTCTTTATTGGAATGACTTACTAGGTTCTAGTTAAACTAACAGGTTATTAATAGAAGACATTTTCTATTTTAAAGGAAGATAAAAACTATCATGTGCAGTGAATCTAAAAATTATGCTACAAGTTGTATTGCTTATGATTGAAACTTTCTAGAAAGTATAACAGATTAGCTCTTTCATTCATGCGTGTGTGTGAGTAGGGGATGGGTTCTCTCTGGTGCCCCCATCATTTATGGACCCCACAGAAAGCTCCACCTTAGGTACTTGGTGGGTCACAATATTCTTTGACTCATAGCTAACGAGCCTGCCAACAACATGTTTACTTTTAGGAATCAAACCAAGGGCATACAATTCATTGCAAAAATACTTAACAAAATTGTATAGTAAATAAAAGCCGCAAGAGAACCTTTTCCCATAAACCTGGGGGTCATTTTCCCCAAAATGTACATATCCTCTTTGGGGAAAAAACGGAACTGTACATGCACAACTGAGTAACAGGTATAATGAATGGATCATGTGTGCAAAAGAGAAACTTACACTGTCAGTACTACAGAGCAAATAATGTCTTGTGGTGACACCATTCTACTATTTTCTGCTAGACCTGTTCCACATCAGAAGTCTCATGCTTCTTTCCCATTAGACATTGTGTCTCTGCTGTTCCTACTGACATCAAATGTCTGCCCTAACTGGTATTCAGGCATTTATTTGTCTTCAAGATAATAATAATAATAATCACAGCATTTATATAGTGCAGTTTGCAAAGTGCCTTAGACATATTATTTTATTCTCGCAACCTTGGGAGATAAGCGCTATTATTACTCTCATTTTATAGATGAGGAAGCTGAGGAAGACTTGACTTGTGCAGGGTCACATAGCTACCAAGTGTGTGAGACAGAGTTTGAACTTGGGCCTTTCATATTCCAAGTTCTTTGCTTTATCCACTGTGTCATTAATATACCTGATAGTGTCCAAAATTCATTAGAGATTCAGTGGTTACTTTTCCACCTGCAGGAGAATGCCACAGCCCTGCCAGTTAGCTGTTTCAATAACTTCGGCCATTTCTTTGCTAGAGGAAGAGAGTGGAAATTGAACAGTGTTAGTTAAATCTTTCTCTGAAATGGTAGGGTTCCAACTGTCAGCCAGCTCTTTCAGATCCCTCTGACCCTCAATTATAGCTGTCAGCTGAGGGATTACCTTTATTCTCCGCTCTCAGGAACTTCATATTCTAATGGGAGAGATAACTTGTCAACAAGATATATGTAAGATAAATTGGAGATAATCTCAGAGGACAGGAATCAAGGAGGACTGGAAAAGGTTTTTTGCTTCAGCTGAGACTTGAAGGAAGCCAGGAGGCAAAGAAGAGAGAGTCCCAGGTATGGGGTAGAGCCAGTAAAAATGCCCAGAGGCAGGAGATGGAGTGTCCTGTGGGAAGAAGAACAAGGAAGCCAGCATCACTTGATTGTAGAATATGTTGGAGAAATACGGTTTCAAGAAAACTGGAAGAAAGATTCAGGTTATGAAGGACTTCAAAAGCCAGGGGATTTTATATATTATCTTGAAGTTAATATGGAGTCACTGGTGAAATATGAAGTACAGTTACCAGTTAAGAGATATGAGAAGTTTTGTGATGAAAAGGTTTATTAAAGTTGTTTTGTTGAGTAGGATAGTAAGTCAATTAGAGAGCTATAAACAGATTGCCTTGTTTCAGTGAGGGCCCAAATGAAATTATATGACATAAACTTCTAGTGGCCCCAGTCAGCATAGTTCTAGCATTTTTCTTGAACTTTTTCAAGTAGGAGAAAAGGCAACAGAGGGTAAGAGTAATAAAAGACTGAGACTTGGCAGAGAAAGGTCTTTGATAAAGGGACAAAAAATTCAAGATAAAAAGACAATGTGGAATTGAACTTGTTTGACCAGATGGGGAATAGAGGGGAGTATAGCCTGTGAGGAGGTTATGGCCTGGGAAAGAATCCCATTTAGGATATAGAACCAAGTTTGGGGTTGCAAGGCAGGGAAAGAGGTGCAATGACAACAGCTTGTGATCAGATAGAGGAATTTCAGAGTTCATGAACATGAAAGTTGAACATTTGTGGGTGATGGCAAAAATAAAGGTATTGTCATCACTGTGTGTAGCTGACATTGTTAAAGGAGTAGATCTTGTAAAATGAATGAAGCAACTCAGTTTAGTTCTTATTTCTTTTATCTCAATATACCTCAAAGAGGTAAATATCCCAGGGCTAAATTTCTTCAAATGAAAAAGAAGTCACATGAAATTCTGGTAAGAATCACTTTTAACCATTATATTTAGCCTCTCTCATCTTGCTCCTCTGGTTTCTCTACACATGGGAGATAAATCTATGAAAAAATATATATGGTATTGCTCTGATACTGGAAAACTGAAATAAGATAAGAAGTAACTATTTCCTCTCATGGGCAGTCTCCAACTTAAGAATAGAATATGTTGCCAAAATCCAATTAATTCAGTTGTTTATAACTCAGTATGTATTTTCCCTTAGGAAAAAAGAAATAGTTCTATGGTTAGGATCAAAGGCTAGCTTATTTCTCTCAAAATGTACTTAAATATAGTATTAAAATACTATAGGCTCTAATTTAAAGCTTTATGAGTCTTAAAAGTTACAAAGTATTTTTCCTGCTATTAACAAAGATGTTCATTTAGCCAAATTTCAACCTTTCTGACTCTGCTACCTCATCTTCCTCTTAATCTTTGTTCCTAAGACATACCCAACTTCTCTACACTTATTTATATAGGTAATGTGGGATAGCAGATCTATAGATTACATATGTATGTGCATGTATGGATATGCATGCATGCATATAAACATGTATGTATAAATAGGGAGTATATATGTTATATGTGTATATACATACATATTTATGTGCTCATGTGTGTATGTGTGTGTGATACACACTTCTTGGTTCAAATCATCCTTCAAACACGTACTAGCTCTGTCATTATGGATAAGTGTCTTAATTTTTCAAAGCCCATACAACTTTATTTCCCATACTTCTTTAATTCACATATTCATCCCTAGTTAGATCAGATTCTTCACTGCCTTGTAAATATACCATACTCAGTCCTATTTGCATACCTATACTTATTTATTTTATTTCTTTCCTTGCTTGACATGCTCTACTGTCTTTATTTCCCAAAATCATCCATCCTTCAAGCCTGAGCTCCAGGCCCACTATTTCCATGAAGCCATTCTTGACCACTCCAAGTCTCACTAATCTGTTTGATCTATGCTCCAACACATTGTCTATATGACACAATATGGCATTTAATTGTTTATGGTCATTTTGTTATATGTATTATTATTTTGTTCTCTTTTATGCACCAACAGAAAGAAGGCTTTATCATGGTCCTACCTCCCCCAAAGTTGTTAGCGATCCTCTATATAACTTTATATATTTATTTTGTATATATTCTGTATTAACCTTCCCATGATGTTACTTTCAAGAGCCCTATTTTGCACCTGTACCCTCTAATAGAATGGAAACCTCTAAAGGAACTTTTGTCTTGTAATCACAGGACCTAGCATAATGCAGTACAGCATATATTTAATGATTGTTGAATGAATGAAAAAATTGATTGAATCAATCTTTGCCAGGGCTGCCTGCCATTAAACAGTGATTCAGCCCTCCCTACTCAAGCCTGCCACCTAGAGGGGTGATTCATTCATTGTGATAGAATGATATGCTACTTGAAAATAATTTAAAAGAAGAGAATCAAGAAGCTTGGGTAATCCCTACTTTGCACAAATAGAGGCTTCCTGATTTACCCTGAGGTAAATGTAGTTAATTAAAGATGATGTGATAGGTTGTGATTTCTTGAACTTCCTTCCAGTCAGAATATTAACTCCAGAGGGATTAGGCTATGTCAGACTTCAAAGGGAATTAACACATCATAGAGATATCTTCATACATAAAAATTCAGCATTTTTGAAAAGTAGCAATTCAATATTTGAATGCAACCATCCTGCAGACTGCATAGTCACTAGATCTTTTTAAACTTAATATAATCATAGAATCCTAGGGATTCAAGGAACATAGGAGAAGAATTTATTTAGTACAGCCTTTTGCCTCCTGACAGGATTCCAGAAAGGAGAGAACCTATCTTTATTGGGAGAGACAGAGGCAGAGACAAAGAGATGGAGACAGAGAAACAAAGATAGAGAGAGAAAGATACAAACAGAGAGAATAGCTAACTTTAGTTGTTGCCATTGTTTTCTATATTTCCTTTCAGGGAAGATGTTTCTACATGTAATCATTCATACTTTTACTATAGTGTAAACTATTTCCTGCTACTTCACCTAAAAACCCTTATGAAGTGTTTTTAGCCTTCTCTTCTGTAGGCCAAACACTGTCTAGTATTTTTAGCTATTGTTGTGTTGAAGTTGTTATTATATAAGTTTTATTTTCTGATGTCTTAATCATCTGATGGCATCTCTTCTGATTCCTTTACAGGTTCTAGACATCTGTATAAATTCTGGAACCAAGAATCTGGCATGATATATTGTCATTAGTCTGAATATTACCTCCAAGTCTTATTTCTTGTGGTCACTATGAATAGAAGTAATGCTGTCCATGTAATGAAAACCTACATGAGGTTTGAGAGGTGTCAGAAGCAACTGAGAGTATACAAATTGCAATCTCAGAGCAGATGATAAACTATTACTAATAAAAAATTCTCTTCACCAAGACATATTTAATATTTTTAAATGGTATATTGTGTTGTTCATAGCTTTATTATTCACTATAATAGGGAGCAGAGGGGAGTGTAAAAAATTACTAGGCAGCAGGTATTCTCAGTTTAAATTCTTTTTCCATTCAAAATGTGACTGCATCATGAATGTGTGGAATTAAATATAAATACCTACATATTCAGCAGGATGCAGAGGCAATTAGACACAAAAATCCTCTTACATAATGGCTATTTTGTGCCTGATTTCCTTCACAGCATGCTGAAAATGTAATCATCAAAGGTGATACAGAAATGGATAGTATTTGGACTACTCCTCTTCTCATCTCCTCCTCCTCCTTCTTCTCCTGATCTTCCTCCTCCTCCTCCTTCTTCCTTCTCTCTCTCTCTCTCTCTCTCTCTCTCTCTCTCTCTCTCTCTCTCACACACACACACACACACACATACACACACACAATTTGGATATTTGGCTTCCATTTCCTAGATGACTCCAAAATGTTGTGGCATTTCACCTTTGGACAATTTCTGTTCCCCATGACATCTAAAATGGAAATCCCCCACCTTTTAAAAGCAGGTATAGGAATTGGATACTGGGCTAAAATTAAATCCTGAAATGAATCCCCGATGCTTTTAAAGCCCATCTATTTAAAGCCTGTGAGTAATAAGCAGCCATTGTAATCTTCAACAGCCTATTCAGCTTGCCAGGAATTAGCAGGAAGTACTATGCAGCTCAGTTAGGGATTCAGTATCAATGGTAAGTAGGAATTCATGGTACTATGTGCAGTTTTCACCAGATTTTTCCAGTTATGGCATGGGGATGAAAGGGAAATTTACCTCAATTTCTACTACAGGGTAATCCTGCACTGTGCCCTTATGCTCAACATCTTGATGTAAATCAAGATATTACTGTTTTTCTGTTTTTTTCTTTCTTTGTAAATTTCAACTGCCAATGAACTGAACCATTATGGGGTTATATAACTTATTCCAAGGCCTCAGCCATTCAATCAGTGAACAAGTATTCATTAAGCACCAGCATTTATTAACACTGTGTGCCAGGAACTATATGTATATATCTTAGCAATATATTCTTTTACTTCAATTCCAGAAATCTCTTTGGAGGACAATATTTTATCAATGTAGCATCCTGTAGAACAAATAATTCAGACATGGAGTAGAATAAAATAAGTATAAATTTTATTATTCCCACCTGCTATTCAATGATGTCATTGGTCTGCCTCCATTATTGTCTCTGTATCCATACTAAGTCACCCTCTTATTTATGCTGTCCAATTTCTTTTCTGGTCAATAATTAATGGGGGATGACCAAGTTATGAATTTAGATCTCACTTCTTCCATAAAATATTTCCTAATCACCCTACCCCATATATCCTAAGATTAAAGTTGTTTTTTTTTCCTTGTTTAATTTTCTAACAGAATTTTTTCCTGGAACCTCTCCTGCACACTTATTCTACTTTCTCCTGCATTATAGTTAATTGTAAATATGTATTTTTCCCCATTGGACTGTAACCTCTCTGAAAGTGAAAGCTATGCCTGAGTTATTTGTGTATCCCCAAGACCTAACATAGTGTCTTGGACATAATAGCAACTTTAGAATTCTTTGGTGAATTGAATTTGTTTGTTGAAATTGTTGCCACTGATAGGTCAAAGTTCTTAGATTTCAAAGTCATGTTGGTAATAGAGTCTTCATTTATCATTTTTCTCTGGAGAGGGAGCCTACAATTACCTTCAATTTTAATGTCTTCTTAGACTTGCTAACATACTAAATCATGGGCAATAAATAGATCATTTCTGTACAACCTCTGATGAAACAATTGATGAGTTTACATAGATTATCTTCCTCTTTATATCCAGCTGCCAATTCAGTAATATTCCATAAGTTTGCCAATCCCTAATCTTCAGTATAAATGATGAAATTTTGAAAGTGGTAATTTAAGGATGAGTAAATAACCTGCTTTATGGGGCAGTAAACTTAAGGGAGAAACTAGTTTTAGCCAACTTTATGAAATAAGCAAAATATTTGATGCCCCCGCCCCAGTTTTCCTTTGCAATGTACTTTCATTCCTTTTCATTACCCTGCTTCACCAAGGCACCCATTACTCTCATATTGTTCCCTAACATATAGACAAAACCTGCAAATTGTTTAACTAGTCACTCTAAGTTACTACTAGCTAGTATATTATTTCAACTAATATATTATTTCTCTAAGGGTTACTACCATTTAAATAGAGAGACTGGCAGAAAAGGAAATTTAAGGGAATATTGTTTCAATTCTAACAGTTATAAATCAATAGGACATGTGTGTTTGTGTGTGTATGTATATGGTTGTTGTTGTTATTGTTGAGGCCTTTACAATATCTCTCAAATCACATATTAGTTATCACCTGCTCTAAGATACACCTCCACATATGGAACATATTGCTCCCAAGAGATAACCTAGAATGAAAAAATAGATTGAAAAATAATTTAGGTCAATTCATAGATTCTTCATTATTAAAACAAAGTAAGGATGGTTGGCAAATATGCATAAGCCTTTTAAAGTGTACATCATTCACAAACACAAACATTTCAATTGTGCTACTGCCAGAGACAGAATATTCTTAAATGGACTGTATTTCTGATTCCTGTGATCTTTTGCATAATAATGTCAAAAATTATGTTCAAATTTATCTGTAGTTATAGGTGTCATATTGTCATGTTGACTAGCACACAATCTGAATCTAGTCAGCTATTTATATTCATTTATTTTCATACTCAACATAGAATTTCTTTCTTCTTATCATAAAACTCAAAAGTTTCATCTGATGCTTTTATATTGAACTATTTTCCCAGGACCCTTGGACTAGTCAAGGCCAATGTAACTTACTCTTATTTTCTTGACAACTTGTCATATAAAATTATGGAAATTCTTCTACATTAAATCTGACTTCTGTCAGTAGGATGATAGAAAATCATGATCCTTAAGTCAATAGCACTCAAAGGGGAGCTAATTAGATTGTTAAATCTTTAGGGTCTGGAGGATTTAAAAGTCAGGCATCAAAACTTATTAGGAGAAAAGAGATCAACATTTCTTTCCCTGAACTTTATTGATCACAATGAAAAATATATAACTCCCCCACACTGGAGTGCCAAAATATGATAGGATTCATTGCTATGATGGATGTGGGGGGGTGTCTTACATGAAATTTTATGGAAATATTAAAGGCATCTCTTATAGAGTTATTCAATTTCTAACATGACTATTCTGAAAATCTGAGTAATCATAATGTGTCAAGAACTATTTTATCAAATAAGGAGCTCACTGGGTGCATTAGTGGGCCACTTTAGCAAGCATAGTCACTCACATTGACTTATAAAGAGCTAAACAAGCTTAGCTTAGCAAGCACTAGGTACTTTACCACCAGAGTTGGAAGATAATAAGTAGATGATGAAAGTTTTCTAGTGATAAATAAACTATAGAATGAAAAAAAGAATTTTTTTCTCAGGAATGAATGGGAAAAGAATGAATACGTGAAAATGCATTGAGCACTTATTATGTGCCAAACATTCTGCTAGATACTGAGGATACAAATACAAAAAGTGAAATAATTTCTTTCCTCAAAGAGCCTACATTCGAATAATAGGAGACAACATAAATAGTGGAAGAGTTGCCAGGGATGTAAGTTTTGGTCTGGGAAATCACAGGGATGGTGAATGATTAGTTGTTATACTCTTCCTATAAGCAATGGTAGTATTGATTTAGTTTCCCTCTCCTGATATAGGAGAAAGAGATGTATGGTGAACATGAGGAAGAAGGTGGCAGATCAGATTGCAAGATGTCTGAAAGTGGTGACTACAATAATCAAGATGGTTTTACTCTAGGGTAGAATTCCAAAGGTGCCTAGGTGAACTCCTCCAATTACTTTGGAGATCTGGTCCAGAGAGTACTATGCCAGGGAAGACAGGGGTTGATGTCTGGTGTACATGGATAAAAAGAAGTTATTGTTCCAGCTCTTAAAACAGCAGAAACGATTTCCAAATAGTTTTCATCTTCTATACATGTAATCTCAGTTAAAAACTTTGGGTGAAGAAGTGAGAGAAAGACCTCCTAAGTTTTTATTCAGGCTTAAGAGTACCCATGCCACTATTGATGAGGGAGCAGTGTGGTGAACAGCATTGTAAAATTCTAACTTTGATGAGATCTTATTTTTTCTTACTATGATTTATATCCTTTTTTATATAAATAAAACTTAATGCCATCTGCTAAACAATAGCAATCATCTAATCCTATTCAGCCCATGGTGGAACTATTTTTTCAATTCTGCCCCAGCAGCCTTGCTATGCTGGACATACTCTCTTCACCACACCAATAGGTGAATTCTTCTCCATTACCTCCATTTGAGAGTGTGCCCCCATCAACCATGCTCACTTCTAACATGGGTCATTGAGCTCAGAAAGTGTCTTTCTTTCTGTTTGTGTAGATAAGTCTTCATGTAATTTTAAACTATTAAATCTTTAATATTTCCAGCTTTTATCACAAAGCTTGGCATATAGAGAATGTTTAGTAAATACTTTACTAATTTACTAATTTACTAAAGTACTTATTTACAGATGTAACATTGCCCAGTGCCTCATCCTCCAGGCTTATATGAACTGGATTAAATTTTTGGAGGCAGCCCTCAAAAATCATCTATATAGGTATATATATATGTAAATAGCTAATCCATATATAAGTAAAAGGATCCCTAATTTCTGTATAAGCACTCAAGGTAATAATGCTTACATTGTGTATAAGACAGTTATTATTTTAATTCACTGGAAATTCAGAAATCTCATAAAGGACTCACATTAGCACTTGAAGAATTGTCACAATTCTCCTGCCTTTCCAGAAAGTTCCACCTTCCCCCAGCATCCTATGTAGTCCCTAAGACTCATAGCTCTACTTGTGCTATACAAGATAGATTTCATCTCTGATATCTCAGTGACATATCATCTGATAAAGGAAAGATCTTATTTCTGATGTCAATGACATTTCACTAGTTTTCCTTATTTTTCAGGGCTCTAAGAAAATGATGGAGAAACAAATATGTCATCTATTATCTTTATTCCCAGATCAACTCTTTGGGACTGTTTAGTATTATAATTAGTTGTGGAGCAAAGGAAGTAGAAAAGAAAGTGGTGGAGAAAGTGTGACATCCCATGACTGACTATCAATCTACATTCATCTGTTGGGCACTAATCATGTGTTAAATACTATGTTTTACATTGGGGATATGAAGAAAGTCTTTTTTTAAAAAGCCTTTCTCCTTAAGTTCATATTCTAACTTTATAAATTGTTTGGGATTATTCTCACAGAGACAGGGGCTCACTCTCATTTCCTTACTAGACCCTGTGAAAAATATATCTGTAAATTTCCGACAATCAAAGGCTCATCCCTCCACACAGGGTAAAGTAAAGAACAAAGGTGCCATTAGGTTGTTCACAGGTCATTTCTCTCACAAATAGTAACTTTCTTGAGTTAATCTCTAGACTGCATAGGTGCAGTAAATAGGTTAACATTTTCTCAAAGGCTTTTAGTCCAGTGTTTCATATACTAGGGTATCTTGCATCTATCTATGAGATGAATCAGTAAGCAATCTTCTTGGAGCTAGAATAAGTCCAACAACAGCTGGCAAAGTCTGGGAATTACTTCTTGATAAGTCTGAATCCCAGAATCTTGAACTTGGGTTTCCTAGAGTAATGATCCAGGATACTGAGTTTCAGAAACTCCCAACATTTTGGCTGTGGTGTTGTCCTCTTTGTGAATGCCATCTCTTAAGCAAAGGATTTTCACACCACATACTTTCCAAGGATTGGGTCAGGAACTTTATTTCCAAAACTTTCCTATCAGGACTCATGGATGTGTGCTCATGTGAAAGCTATGTGCTCTTTCATCAATGCAACCATTAGTGACCTTAAGGAGTGGGAGAGAAAATTTTCCTTCCTAAAGTCTAGGCCTATTATTAGATCTGCTGCTCTCTGGCTGATTCTCCACAAAGACAAAAAAAATAAAAAAACAATATAAATGCTACTTTCGCTCTTTTGTAAACCAGCATGAAGGGGTGGCTCTGATCTACAACAATCTCACCCAACCAATTCATCCTCAATTGTTAAGATACAAATATAGACTGTATACATTCATCAAGTTGACTAGAAATTCACCTAATCTACTTCCTATGGAAGTCTTACTCACAGTACATAAAATCCTAATGTGAAAAGAAAAAAAAATAAGTGATCTTTACTATTTTGTTTTTGTGGAAACCAAAGAAAAAAGGGTGAGTAGTACATGTAAAGACTTGAGTAAGGACACTTGGATTCTAGGCCTGGATATTCCACCGATTGACTAAATATATGCCATAGGACAAGTGTGAAGTGAGATCCCTGGGCTTCAGGTACCTAATCTGAAAAATGAGGATATTGGAGATGATCACTAAGGTCAATCAATCAGAATTTACTAAACACCTATTATGTTCCAGGCACTGTGCTAAGCCCTGGGGATACAAAGGCAAAAATGAAACAATCTCTTTTCTTATAGTATAGTTCTAGTTTTTTTCAACTTAATAATTCTAAGAACATTATGCCAATGAAAATGGAATCAGTATTTTGAGATTCTAATAATTCTAATTTGATAATTCTAAGAACATTATGCCAATGAAAATGGAATCAGTATTTTGAGATTTTGTATTCAACTTTGGGTTGTCAGGAAAACCTAAGTGGATGAAGAATGTCAATTACTCAAATTGTGACATTCATTTAGATGGAAAAACCTTTAGACCTTTTCCATTAGTAGTAGTAGTAGTAGTAGTAGTAGTAGTGGTAGTAGTTATCTGGAACAGACAATGTAAGTAGACATGTTGAGCTCTGAATTAAACAGAAGGAGAGAAGAGGGTGGATTGATTTCAGTAAACTGTGAGGCTTTTTTTTTTAATAACTCCATGCATCTCCCAGAAACAAAAGGCCATGTTTTCAACACTAAAATTTAATTTGTCCTGTTGGTGGTTGTGAGTCATTGAACACTGTGTTTTCTGAAGATTTAAAAATGAGTATCACTCCACTGCAATGGAGAGGTGCAAGGTGGATGTGAAGAATAAGCTACATCATATTGTAGATGCAGAACTTTGAAGAATCAGAGAAAAAGATTTTATCTGGGAATAATGGGGGGGGGCAGCTAGATGGCACAGTGGATAGAGCACCGGCCCTGAAGTCAGGAGGACTTGAGTTCAAATCTGGCATTAGACCAAACACTTGACACGTGCTAGCTGTGTGACCTTGGGCAAGTCACTTAACCCCAATTGCCTTACCAAAAAAAATATGGGGCACTCACATGGTAAGAGCTAGGGATAAGAGGAGACCAGACCGTGTGTTCTACTAGCATCTTTACAAGGTCAGGTGAAAGTAAAGAAGTCCTACCATACACTGGGTAGATTCTCTGTCATAAAAGATGGAAAGGTCATGTTTGAGTCTCAATATGCATCATTAAAAGTAGCTGCCAAACCAATGAAATCATACAGAATTTGGTTACCTGAGTATTCAATTCATTTAGCAAAGCAGAGTTAAAATTGATTAAGGAAATATTTTTAGAGTGGTCTTCCTGAAGAGACAGTGGGGAGTGGAGAGAAGTAAAGAAATAAACATTTATATATTACCAGGCACTGTGCTAATTGCTTTACAAATATTATCTAATTTGATCTTCACAACAAACTTTCAAGGTAGGTTTTATTTTTATTTTTATTTTAATTGAAAAAACTGAAGCAAACAGAGGTTAAGTGACTTTTCTAGAGTTCCATGTCAATTAAGTGTCTGAGGCCAGATTTGAACTCAGTCCAGGCCCAGAGCTCCATTCCCCGTGCCACTCAGCTGTCTCAGATAGGCACCAGATGCATTGTAAGATGCTTCAGTGGTTCAAGAAAACTCTCATTCAAAGGAACACATCAGCCCAATACCTTGATGTCCTACAACTTCCCTTAAGTGGATGGAGATATCAGCTCACCCCCTCCCCTGCCCCTGTCATTATTGACTTGGAGTGAGCCTTTCTAAATTACATGAACAGAATGCTATTAGTGACTTTTGGTTCCTATAGAAACAATAGTCATCTCAGACTCCTCTCTACTCTAGCACACATGCATAGGATGAACTTCTATTCCTTCTTTGAACTAGTACAAAAAACTTCTGTCCTCTTACATATGTTTCATCACTGGAAAGAATAAGGGTGAAGATGGGTTCAAGAAGTATCATAACATCCCTTCTCCAAGGAGTCTCCGATGGCATGGACACTCTGGGGACAGTCCAGACAATGGATTTCCTAACTCTAATCCCTAATCTGTGAATTGGGAGAAGTAACTAATGGTGTGACTACAAGCTACTTTGAAAACAAGGAAGGTGGGGCAGCTAGATGGCACAGTGGATAGAGCACCAGCCCTGGGGTCAGGAGGACATGAGTTCAAATGAGGCCTCAGACACATAACACTTACTAGCTATGTGATCTTGGGCAAGTCACTTAACCCCATTGCCTGCCCCCCCCCCAAAAAAAGGTAAGATAAATAAATACTAACAAATAAGATCATTTTCAACATTGTTATTCATTCCAGAGTTACTCCTTAGGTCTTAATGAAGAGTTTCAAATAGGTTACGACAAACCCTTTATTTTCCTAAATATCTTATACCTAATCCTCAGCCTTAACTTGAACATAGTCGCCATGGAGAAGAGAATGAATACTTGCACTTTGAACCGTCCACTAGTTCATCCTACTCTTCTGCTTTATCAAGTCATGTGGTTGCTATAAGAACATGAGAGGAATCTGACTGCTAGGCTAGAGGAGCTTACTGAAAAAGAGAGAGAGAGAGCACAAAGAGCCTCATACGTGAAATTTTCTCCCTATGGGGTCACTGCTCAGCTAACTCTGACCTGTCTCTTAACTGGAGCATTCCTTTCTTTCCCTTTGCTAATCCTGTTTATTCACTCTAATGATTTTGTTGACTCTGTAGGCAGTCTTCCAGGTTCTTTCAGTCCTGCCTTATAGGTTAATGATGATTTCTCATCTGTACCTTTAGTTAAACTTCCTGGTATAGGAATTGTATTTGTGGATGATGAATCCTCTTGACCTTGCTGATGAGCTTGAAACTACAAATACAAGCAATGGGATCCTCAGGAGCTCTGGGTAAGTACACTGCTGTCCTCTGATGTCCTTGATAAATCACCAGCTCCACATGTAACTGTGGGGGGATGATCAGGACTTTGCCTCAAGGCAACAAAATATTAGAAGGACCTAAAAATGTAACACGACACATGCTATGTGGTAGCCAGGTTGTTGCTAATTTCTCCCTTTTTGACTGAATTTGTTTGAATTATTCCTTCTGTTCTTGAGCTGGGACTGACAAAGGCCCTTCCTCTGATACTTTATGTTCAACATTGGAACAAAATAAGCCACTTTAAGGTTATTCAATAGTTAAGAAAGAGAGATTTGCTTAATCTCAACTGGAGAAGGATACTTAACAAGCATATGCTTTGAGGACACCCTTAGCTGATTCAGCTTGAGCATTAAATCCCCCTTGTCTGCATTATCCAATGTATCGTACTAAACATCAGAGAGTTCCTAAATCTCCTTGTGGCTATTTTGTTTTTAGGAATACAGAGAGTGATGTCAATAGACTGAGTCTTTAGTCCCTGGAGACAAATATGACTCAAGGATGGTTTCAATACATTTTAAGGAAAAATTAGCAACTTTTATTAGATTCACGGCTTAGGACATTATTTTTATGACAGTATTTTAGATACTGTATCGCTGTATCACAAAATTTGCCCTGAAATCATGTTTCATGTGATGTTCCTCAGGTTTCAAAATTGCAACTTATGTCTCTGTCATGTGGCCACTGCTCCTGATTGACTCTGTCCATCCTGGATTTCCTTTTTACTTCAGGAACTCTCATTTTTTATTAGAGAAGCTATACAGACTTCTATAATTAAAGGAGAAAGAGAAAAACTATGTGAAAATACAATTCTAAACAAGTCTTACCAGATGTAGTTGACAGGAGCTCTTTATTTAAGCCAATATCATTTTGGATCCATGGATTATATGGTCTTTAGAAGACATTCTTCAAATATGCTTTAGTGTCTCACTTCAAAATATATATCACCCCCCCCAATCTTTAAGGTACAATTCATATAATAAAAGTGTAAACAACAAGTAGGTAATTCTCACAAGTTTTGCAGTGATGTGATAATAGCAAAATATACCTTCTTAGTATCATAGCATTTCCCATTTCCACTAGACAATTATAGTTTGAGTTTTTAATTACTAAAACATTGATAAATGATTAAAATTAGGGCAGAAATAAATGAAAAAAGTTTCTTAACATACCAGAAATTAATTTATTAAGCGTGTGTCTATTTAAAGAAGTTCCTTCTTTAAATCATTATGAAGGTTTTAAAATATTTTTTGTATTTTTGTTAGCAGAAACAAAAATTATATATAGGTTCCATGGTAGCTAAAATAAAGAATCTCCTTTGTTTGCATAGAGAACCACTTTCCCATAGTCTTTGAAAAAAAAAGAACAGACCCTTGTGGCAATTTCATAAGAGATTTGAGGCTAAATACTAGAGCAAAGCAAACACCAACACTTTATAATTCAAGCAGCTCATAGTCATTTATCAAAATGTTTTTTCTTGGCAAGATGAAAAGACAAAACTATTCTTTTTCTATAAATGACAGAAAATAAGAAAAAGAGAGAGAAAAAGTAGATCTCATGAAAGAGTCCTAAAACATTACAATCCAGCACCAAATGATCAGAATTGCCATTGATCGACTTACTTTCCCATTGCTGGGATTCAGAAGTAATGCCATTGGATTCTATTCCACAGGGTAACTGAAGTTGAGGTGATTGAACATGCACATTAATTACAAATTATAATATTTGAAAATCTGTGTGTTGGATATGTAGAGCAATACTGTTAGAAAATTAATGTCACAATATTTGTCATGTGTATATGTAAAACTCTTAGGTTTAAGCAGGTATGGCACTGGTTATGCCTATTTATTTACAAAATCACTGTGAAAATATTCAATCAGTTCCATTCTGAGTACACCAGAGGCACACACGAATAATTATAGGAGTAAGGATATTCATTAATATATAACCCAATGACAAATATGTATACAATAATTTCCCTGTAATGGTATGTTAGTTGGGATCATTGAACACCATCATCTCAGAAGTGAAATGGCACCTAACCAAAAGAGTAATTTAAAAAAAGCATGATAAGTACAAAAAGGTAGTAGCAAATTGGCAACAACAACTTTGACATAAATACTGTCAAACAAAAAGACATCATTAAGTGCATATGTGACTATCAATGGGGAATACATCTGTCATATACTGAAAATGAAAGTCAACAGTTGAACAATCTTGAGCAACACATTGGTACCAAAGTAGATAAAAAGAAAAAAGGTCACCATTTTATTGATAGAATCTTCATCAACAGCCATATATATATATATATATATATATGTATAATTTGGCTAGGCAATGGGGTTAAGCCACTTGCCCAGGGTCACACAGCTAGTTATGTGTCTGAGGCTGGATTTGAACTCAGGTCCTCCTGAATCCAGGGCTGGTGCTCTTTCCACTGCGCCACTTAACTGTGCCTTACAGCCCTATATTTTTCAACATTTTTATCATTGCCTTGAATGAAGATAGAGGTAGTGTGTATGGCTATCAAATTTGTGGATGGCAGAAGTTTGAAGTGATAACTATCACTTTACCTGATAGTCATGAACCCAAAAGAGCTCCACTGGCTTGAAAATGAAATTTAAATGAATTAGATAAAATCAATGGGGATAAATGTAAAGGTCTATAATTGGGTGCCAAAAATAATCTCCAAAAATACAGTGCCATGAAATAAGACATTGAGAAAAATATGTGTATAGTTTTAGTGTACTTCAACATGAGCCAACAGTGTTACATGGCAGCCCAAAATACTGAAATTATAGAGCAGTTCTACAGTGTATAGAACTAGAATGGTGAGAGTACACTTTACTTGTCAATTTGTGATATGGCATAAATAGATAGAATGCTGGCCTTGGAATCAGGAAGACGAGTTCAAATCATGCCTTAGATACTTATTAGCTAGGTGACCTTGGGCAAGTCACTTGATCTCTCTCTTTCTCAGTTTCCTCATTTGTAAAATAGGGATAATAAAAGCACCTAACTCCCAGGGTTAAATGTGAGGATAAAATGAGGTATTGGTTGTAAAGTGAAATATAAATGCTAGTTATTTTGTTGTTGTTATCTTCATCATCATCATCATCATCATCATAATCAGATGGCATTTCAAGTCTTTTGTTCAGTTACCAGCACCATATTTGAGGAAATATATTTGAGCTGGAACATGTCTTGAAAAGATCAACTAGCATTATGAAAAGACAAGAAAATATTCCATGTTGGGATTATTTAAAGTGAAGTGGGGTGTTTAGCTTGGGGAAGACCTAGAGTGGACATGATAGCTGTCTTCAAATATTTGAAGAACTGGCATGTAGAAGGGTGATTAGGCTTCTTTCTTTTGTCCATAAAGGGTAGAACTCCTAACAATGAATGGAAATTATAGAAAAGTTGATTCGGGCTGTGCGTAGGGGGATGAAATCTAACAGCTATAGCTACGCAGAAGTAGAAGGGGCTGTTTGGGATATGGTGGGTTCCCCATCATTGAGGCATCTTCAAGCAGATTTGAGATGTCTATGTTTTAGGTACTTTGTAGAAGGGCTTTTAGATCAACCTTGGGTTGGATTACATTGCCTCTAAGGCTCTGCAGGACAAAGTTCTACATCTAAAATAGGAGAACTAGGGTTCAAATTCACATTCTACCGTATCCAAAATTCTAACAAATTCTAACAAAATTCGGGCAAGTCATATGGGCCTCAGGTTAGAAATCCATAAAATGAGGGGATAGTACTCCATGGCCTCTAAGGTCCCTTCCAACATTCAATCTATGATCTTAAATCTATGATTGTCTGATTCTGTGGATAGTTTATGGGAAAATATATCCACTAATGACTCTGAATAAGAGGGCATTGAGAAGAAATTTGCATCAATTAAAAGAGTACTTATACCGATGAAATCACAAACTTACCAATATATGTAGTAATGTCATTGGATTTATTTTGTAACTGCTATGCAAAAAGATCACCCCAAACTCCCTCCAACTAAAACTGTGACCTCTCTCTCCTTATGCCATATGAAATGCTGAGCACATATAACAAATAATGAAAAGATTAGCAAAAGGATAGTAAAGGCCTTTGTATTTTCATGCCAGCTAGACTTTGGGGCTCCTTTTTAAAGACAATTTATAATACATCTAGTCCATTGATATACCAGTAAAGTGTTTCTGTGGCACCAATCGCACAAAACCTTGGTCTAATGGCTTGACCATAAATTAAATATACAAGTCATCTTTGTCTCACCTCAACCTTGAAAAAGCATGTTCTTTCCATTTCTAAAGAAGCATCAAAAAAACAAACAAAAACAAACTGCTTTCATGGAAGTCTTCAGAATTCTTCTGAATTCAGAGCTACAATTTCAGAAGATCTTAATGATGTCTCAAAAGCTGACCCTACTCAAGTCCTAACCTACTTTCTTACTTTAAAATCGACATGACTCATGACTTAGTCAAAATCACTTAAGATTTTTGCAAATAAGATCTTTTGATCGCTGTGGATATGAATCATTTATTTTAACCACAGAAGCTGTGGATATATGTGAGTGAATGTGTGTGTGTGTGTGTGTAGTGAAGTATGACTTTTAAGCAGCGGAAATATAAAACATTTTTAAAAAAACAATATATGCGTCTAATTGAGTGTTTTCCTCCGAAGTAGTCACCTGAAAATATTATACACTTATCCCAACAACTCCAATATTGTTTAAAACCTTTTTGGAAATTTTCTTTAGAAATTACTATCAGAGGGGCAGCTAGGTGGCAAAGTGGATAGAGCACCAGCCCTGAAGTCAGGAGGACCTGAGTTCAAATCCAGCCTCAGATCAATCACTTGACGCGTACTAGCTATGTGACCTTGGGCAAGTCACTTAACCCCTATTGCCTCACTTATAAAAAAAAAAGAAAAAAAAAAGAAAAAATTGCTATCAGAATCTTGTACAAGGTGCCAAAGGAAAATGGCCTCAATAATTTATGGCCATGTCTTCATGGGGCTTTTTTTTTTCCAATAAATGTTGTTTGGTTTGGTTCTCCCATCTTATCTATCACAGTGAACACTGATTAAATAGAGAGCTTTGCTCAAAAATTTGACTCTAAGTAAAGATCCAAAGATTTACCTCAACCAAGGAAATTCAAAGGAATGCACAACAGATTCTAAAGACAACGTAAGAAAGTTCTAGAGACAGCTAGGTTGTGCAGTGTATAGAGCACTGGCTATGAAGTCAGGAGGACCTGAGTTCAAATCTGGCCTCAGACACATAACACTAGCTATGTGACTTTAGGCAAGTCACTTAACCCCAATTGCCTTGCAAAAAAAAAAAAGAAAGTTCTAAAACTGTTCTGAAGCAATGGCAGCATCATTAAAATAAACATATGATCTCCAAACCTGATGGCTCAAAGAGGAGAACACTAATTTGACTGTGCAACCTTGTGGATGTTTTTTTTTAAGTACATTACTTTATGCTTTATACTTCCTTTATGAGAAACGTTCTTTTTATTACTGAACTAGTTTAAAAAAAGAAAAAGAAAAAAGAAACTTCCAAATATGGAGAGAATGACATCTTATCTGATTAGGAAGATCTTTTCTCTGGCACACATTACTACTGGGAGCTGTGCATATCCTCTAGATACTTCGGGAAGTGGCCTTTTGTAATTTTAGATCTCTGTCCAACTACCTCAGAGAAAATCATAATGCACTGAGAAACAATTGAGCCAAGAGTGGAGTCTTCACCCCACATTCCTTCATGCCTAATGAGAAAAGTCTGTGTGCTGGAAAACAAAGGACACAAACTATGACAGGGATCAAAATGAAACTAGGCTGGAAGATCTACTTGCAATGTGCAAAAAAGAAAAAAAAAAGGCTCTTCCTTTAATCTCCAGAGAAAACTCTTACATATGAGGCCAGGGGAACTTTGTTTTAAGGTAAATCCAGAGAATGGAGGCGTCCTGATCTGGAGGAGTTTATTGTGCTAGTAACACTCTGCCTAGATGGGGACCATGAAGGATTGACTTGAAGAAATCTGGGAAAGGGAATGTCTGGTACCATCTTCTGTGAGCTAAAGAAAACTACAGATAGAAAGATAGGAAAGCTATGACCTCACAAAGATGATGACATCTGGCTTTCTTTTCTAGGGATGTTATGAGAGCAAGCAATTCTGTTCAGTTAGAGTATTTCAGTCATAAAGAGGAGAACCACTGAGAAGAAAATTTCCTAGAACTCTATCAATGTCAATGCTATACGCAGTTACAAACTGACACTATCTAGGACTCTGAGGAGAAAAGGTTGCTTCCTGATGGCTATTGTAATTTCCTGTGGATTCTGCTGTGAGTCTGATTTGTAAACCTTAGTCTTTGAGTGACAGCCTAGTATAGGTCCTCACAGCATAGGTCTCAAAGCCAGGAAGACTTGGATTTAAGATCCACTTCTAACAGATCCTGATTGTGTGGCAAATAATTTTACTTCTCAATGCTCTGGGCAACCCCTTAAGATGATAAGTTACAGAGAAAGTGACAACTTGCATTGATATGGGGAGTTTCCTTACCTAAGATTTCCCTATATCCATTAATCAACGGTCTAACTCAGGGGTAGGGAACCTGCATCCTCAAGGCCACATGTGATTTTCTAGGTCCTTGGGTGTGGCCTTTTGACCAAGTCCAAGTTTTACAAAACAAATCCTTTTATTAAGGGGATTTGTTCTGTGAAGTTTGGATTCAATCAAAAGGCTCCACTTAAGGACCTAGAGGAACACATGTGGCCTCAAGACCGCAGGTTCCCCACCCCTGGTCTAATCCTTCATACTAACCCCTAAATAAACTTTTCATGTTCTGAACTTTGTGAGTCAATGTGCTTATAAGAGGAAGTGGTGATTATTCTATTGGCTATGAAGATTAGCAGACCATGAAATTCCCAGATAGCCCAGTAGGGGCACAAGCCAGAGAAGTTTCAAGAAGGCAGCATCTAATACAAAAATTACAGAATGTGATTTGGAGTCAACATAAAGTAGGAAGCCAATATTTGATTGTATATCCATTGGAAGTCCTAGAGTAGCCCTAAATCAGCTAGTCAGATTTGTTAATACATCGTTGAAAATATTGCTAATTTCAGAAGCACTGTGCTTTTGTCAATAAAAGTTGCTACTGAAAAGTAAGACATTTTTATTTTTTCCAATATCTCCAATGATATTGTAAGATTTTACTCTTTTGTCTAGACTTGGCAAGTCCAGGAACTCAATGATCTCAAAAGGTAAAGCAATATTGAAAGCAGAAAATATCTTTTGTGTGAGTCAACAATTTTTTTACCTCTGCAATTTATCTGAATGATATTCTCTTTTTTAAAAAAAAGTTTAAAAGAAGACTATTATTTGTGCTAAATAGAAATAAAAAAGGTAGGAACATAAGGCAATAGCACATCATCAACTAGTATAATGCAAACTCTAAGTATATGTTATAATGAAATGGCTAAGGACTACCCTTAAAATAGATTTTTATTGATAACTTTTGTTTTTACATCCATTAGATGTTTTTCTACAGAGGGCTGCTAGATGGCGCAGTGGATAAAGCTCTGGCCTTGGAGTCAGGAGGACCTGAGTTCAAATTCAGCCTCAGACACTTGATACTTACTAGCTGTGCAACCTTAGGCAAGTCACTTAACCCCAATTGTTTTTCTACAGCCAGCTTAAGGGTGTGGTTGAGAAATCCAGAGGTTAGCCTAGCAGGAAAAGGAGTTGTTGCTCCTTCTTTAATTAGAAGTTCTGGGAGGAGCCATCCAATCAGAGGGGTAGGCCTCATCAGGAGGAAGGTACTTCCATGGTGTGGAATGCCAGGGCTAGAATATCTTCCAGAATGAAGAGGATTCCTGAGCATAGTAGAGAAGTCTGGGTTGCAGCCTGTTCAGAATGAAGTATAGAAAGGAGGAAGAAGGGAATCAAACTTGCTTCTGCTTATATTTGGAAAGGGTGAAAAAAATATACAAGATCAGGGAAAGGGTATCAGATGAATCTCATCTTGATTTCTGAGGAATTTATTTATTTTTTATCACTCATTTATTTAATTTTTTTTTGGTTAGGCAATGGAGTTAAGTGACTTGCCCAGGGTCACACAGCTAGTAAGTGTTATGTGTCTGAGGCCAGATTTGAACTCAGATCCTCCTGACTCCAAGGCCAGAGCTCTATCCACTGCACCACCTAGCTGCCCCTATTTAATTTTTATTATTCTAAACTTAAACACCCCCAAAAAACATTCTAATACAAGCAGCAGAACACATATGATACTGTGAATCTCATTTCATACAATTTGATTTTCTAAAAACTATATATTACAAATTTCAAAGTCAATTTTAAAAACTGCCTTGCTTCTCTGTACTCCTTCTGAATTTCTACATGCTCTATTCCATGCATTTAAAAATGTTACAGTGGCCCTCTTTTTTTTTTTTTCTTTTTTGGCATTACTATTGGTAACAACTACCACCATCCACCCAATTAGCTAAGTATAAGGTGGGGGAAGGGAATTTATATAACATAATTATAAACAAATGTAATGAAATAAGCTGTAGTATACGAAAAATAGGACATTGAAAGTAGAAAAGGAGTGAGGCTATCATCACAAAAACATATAAACAAAAATTAAGATGGATCATCATGTGGGAAGAGAAAAGGACTACTAGTCTTTGTGTTCTTTGTGTCAGGAGAAAGTGAGGAATGCCCGAGAATGTTGGGTGGACTCTTACACAAAATATTTTGGAGGATGTGGTCAAAAGTGGCACAAAACAGGCTGGCATGAATGTGTTGAGATCTGTATTCTACTGCATTAATAAGGGGAAGGTACCCTCTGAAGAGCTGGGGGAAGCTAGATGGTTTAGTAGATAGAGTGTGGGGCCTGAGTTTAAATCCAGCCTCAGACGCTTACTACCTATGTGACCCTGACAAAGTCTTTTAACTTCTGTTTGCCTTAATCCACTAGAGAAGGAAATGGCAAAGCACTCCAGCATCTTTGCCAAGAAAACCCCATGGACATTATTATGATACTTGGGGTTATGAAACGTCGGACATAACTAAATGAATGAACAATGACAACAACATCAACAAACTCACTGAAGAACAAAGGCTTAGAATGTAGAAAAAGGGTGTCTATACTCATTATTTCGTATGCCACTCATTTCATTTCTTATGCAACTCATTTCATAGTTAAATGTGTCAAGTATGACATAAGATAGTACTAGGAGAAACCCTTAAGTATTAACTGCCCTTTCATCTCATAGTTTTCGCATTCTTCCTATCATATTGACACTTAGAAGATTTTGCTACCCAACCTCCAAAACTATATCTATACATCAGTATTACCTAAATGGTTGAAAAGAGGCTAGATTAATTTTCTACAGTCAGAGAAGAGAGATACATAGCCAACCAGAGAATTCTGTAGTTTTGGAGAAAGTCAAATTTAACTTGTTCACCCATGTAACTCAAATAAGAGCATGACAGGATAGGTGGTTCCAGAGAAATTGATCTAAGTCTATTTAAATCATAACAAATCAAGGAAAAAAATGGTGCCAAAAAAGCATTCATCAAATATACTGTGCTCTCCCAAAGAGAAGTCTCATTGTTAAGGAGAAGGGGAAAAAAGCCTTCTATTTTTATCTGAGTGCTAATAGCTCACCAAGGTACCCTGAAGCCATTGGTAATCTTAAAAGATACAGTACAAATTTAGGAGCACATATTATGGTCGTGGGTAATTGAATGGTTCAGTCCATGCAGCCATATGAGCCTGCTTACCAAGGGAGAATTTAATTTTTGTCTGGAGTCAATCGAGAAGCTATTAGCAGCTCAGCGTATAGAGCATATCTATTACTTGTCAACCAAGAGACAGAGGGAAACGAAAGGGATTTAGGATGAGCAGTAATAGAAAGTCATGGAAAAGCTACTTGGGATTCATCAAAGTAGGAAATAGACTGATCATAAGAAATTTGTTCTTTTCTATTATTTGAAGTATGCCACTGGTATAATGGGAGTCAGTAGGGATCACTGGGCCATCATCAAGTAAGTATCCCTCACAGGGGACCTGAACTTATGGTCAGACTGTTCTTTGAACTCTTCTTCACAACACAACCAGCCACTTGATTTTTATTGTTTTGTCCTGGTGAAAATATTTCAAGTCATAGATCTGAAAGTAGTTTTTTGGGTGGAAAGAACACTTGCCTGTGCATCAGTGGTTTCCTAGGAAAGACTGTGTCAAACAATATAGGTACCACAGGCCTAGAGAAAGTTGTTCTGATTTTCAAAAAAGAAATGAGAGTGAAGTTTACTGTTATTGTCTAATGAGTTTAAGTTCAATTCTTATTGAAATTTCATTAAAGGGATAGTTAATAAATCTTTAGAAAAGGAAATAGTGATCACAAAAAGACAGCATATTTTACATCAAATTATCCCAGATTCATCTCATTTCCTTATATGATAAAATTACTAGATTGCTAGATTAGGAGAATTCCATAGATATAGTTTATGCATTTTTTTTAAATCGCCAATGTTTTTCATGCTATATTATGGACAAAATCAAGCAAATTGAGCCAAGTTATCATGCGATTATGTGAATGCAGAAATGATTGAATGACCAGACTTAAAGGTAGTTATAAATGGGTCAGATGTCACTTTGATTCAGTTCAATTCTGCCTCTTACAACCTGTGTGGCCTTGGGCAAGTCATTTATTCCCTCTGAGCCTTAGTTTGCTCAGCTGAAAAATGAGAGAGCTGGAGCAGATTTTCTCTAAGGTTCCTTTCAGCTAGTTCTAGGATGATCTATGAATTCAACTAGAATTTGTTAAGCATCTCTTTCATGTTTGGCACTGTGCTAGGTGCTGGGAATACAAAGGAAAAATGAAGCAGTCCCAGCCAAACAATCTTCTGGATAAAACAACCTAGATGGATAGATAGACAGATAGATAGATAGATAGATAGACAGACAGACAGACAGACAGACAGACAGACAGACAGACAGACAGACAGACAGACAGACAGA
>NW_020954557.1:7651460-7723737 GCF_900497805.2 Vombatus ursinus
TAGATAGATAGATAGATAGATAGATAGATAGATAGATAGATAGATAGGAGGCAGATAGAGAAAACAACATCATAGGATCACAGATTTGGGGTTGGAAGCAACCTCAGAGACCATCCTGCCTCAATTTTTCATTTTATTAATAAGGAAATTGAGGGGGCATACAAGTTAAAAGACAAGGTCACACAGGTAGGAAACATCCTATCTGAGATCCAAATGCAGGTTCTCTAACTCCAGGCCAGTACTCTATAGGCAAAATAAACACAAGTTAATTTTGGTATAGGCTATTTAGAACTTAGAGGAAGCAAGAAAAGCCTCTTGAGGAAGGGGGGATTTTACCTGAGCCATGAAAGGGACTAAATAAATAGGTAGAGGTGAGGAAAGAAAGCATCCCACACAGAAGAAACAGCTTGTGTTCAGTTATGGAGAAAAAAGATTGAATAGCATGTACAGGGAACAACAAGAAGAATGATTTTATTGAAACAGTTTGTGAGGCAGACTAATGTTTGGAAAGCCTGGAATGGTGGGTGAAAGGCACATTGAAAAATAAATTTCAATTCCAAACAGAGGAATCTGGATTATACCAGAGGCAATAGCAAGATGTTGAATAATCTCAAGCAGGAGAGTGATGTGGTCACATCTCTGATTTTTTAATATCATTTTGAAGAAGGGAGGTGTCAGGCAACCAATCAGGAGGTGACAAGAAAAATCTAGATAGGAGATGATAAGACTGTGAATTATGGTGATTTTATTATAGGGGAGAGAAGGGAGTGGACAGTGGAATTGAAATCCATAAAACTTGACAACTGATGGATACAAAATTTGAGTGAAGAGTTGAGAGATGATTCCTAGGTTATGAACCTAGATAACTGGAAGACAGCTGCTTCCTTCAAGAGAAATAGGGCATTTAGAAAGGTTACATTTAGAAGGAAAGATAATGAGTTTTATTTTCACTGTATGCATTTGAGATGTCTATGGACATATCTAGGTGTATATGTCCAACATACATTGTAGATATGGGACCAGAACTCAGTAGAGAATGGTAGGCTGAATATATAAATTTGGAAGTCACTGGGGATGGTCAAACCCATGGGAATTGATGACATAATAAAGAGCAAAGAGAGAAAACACCCCGGTGCAGAGCCCTGAGGTATACCCACTCACTGAGGGTAAGATACCAGATCTGATGATGATCATACATAGTAGTCTAAGAAGGATTCACTAGGTAGGTAGGAAGATATCTAGGAGAAGTCAGTGTAAAAAAAAGTTGAAAGAAGTTCATTAGTAGAATTTCCCATGGATTTGTCCTTGGCCCTATACAGTTTAACATTTTTTATTGATGACTAGAAAAAAGGGGATAGATAGCATGGTTATCAAATGTGCAGGTGATACAGACCTGGATAAGGTTTGCTAACACTGGATACAACTATCCCTTCCATATCATGATTCTCCCCATTGTGATTTTGATATATGGTGGGTTGGCATAAGAAATCAAATGGACATTTTGGGGGAGTTTTGCAGAAGCTGCAGATGACATGTGAAGGCCAGCAGATGACACAGAAAAAGCTTAGAAATTCAGAAATGTCTAAAATATATGTAGAGTTTTGTATAATACCAATGTATTTTTATCTTTTGATACTAAAATAATTCAAACTTCTTCTCTGATGTGAAAGGAGGGCCAAAAATTTTTACATGAATTTTCCAGATCCTGGGGTGCCATCCCCCTAATTCCCATGATGTAGAAGGGATAACTATTGAGTCACGATCCAAAATTACTTTGATCAGCTAAAACATTGTAGCTAATCTGACAAAATGAAATTTAATAGCCACAAATGTAAAGTCTTACACTTGGTATCAAAATATTAACTTAACATGTGAAGGAGTCATGGCTAGATAGCAGTTAATCCAAAAAAGTTTTGGGAAGTTTAGTGGACTAAAAACTCAATGTGAGTCAGCACTGCAAAACAGCAACCCTAAGAGCTAATGAATTCTTAGACTGCATTAAAAGACCTACAGTGTGCAGGACTAGATCATAGTCTCGCTGTATTCTGCCTTTGTCAGAGTGAATCTGGACTACTTTTGTCCAATTCTGGGCACCATATTTTAAGAAGGACACTGATAAACTGCAGAACTTTCAGAAGAGGGTTGCCACAGTTATGATAGGTCATGCCAATTAGTGGTTTCTGGAAGGAAAGTTTAGCCTGAAGAAGAGATTTAGGAAGGACACCATGCTTGTCTTGAAAGATGTGGGCTGCCACATGGAAGATGATTTAGATTTGTTTTATTTGGGACCTAGATGGCAAAGCTAGTGGAAATAGGTAAATGTTTCAGAGAGGCAGATTTCAGCTCAATGCAATGGAAAATTTACACAATTAGAGTTAAACAAAAGTTGCATGCTTTGCTTCCAATGGACCTTCTGGGAAGTGGTGAGCTCACCATCACTAGAAGTCCTTGAGCAAAAGTTAGATAACTTTGGTTATTGATTGTAGAGGGGATTCTTGTTTAAGTTGGCATTGAGCTGAATGGGAACTCTGAGGTCCCTTCCAACTCAGAGATTTGTGATTCTATGTTTTCTAAACTTCCTGGTTATTTCACTCTTACATTTATTCATCTATACTATGTTGACTTAGTCCTTTTCTTTGACTCTTCATCTCTTTGTCCTTCTCTTCCAACATTGTTTACATTCCTCAAACCAGGAAGAACCACTGAAGAAACTACTACATTCCCCTCAGATCTTCACTTCATCTTCTCATGTGAGACTGGTTAAAAAAAAAACAGAGGTCTCTAGACCAGGAGCCCTCTTAAGTTCATTGCATCTGTGAATTTGCACTCAGTTCTGTACCTCATATTCCTGAAACTGAACTTTTTTTATGGAAATGTTGGCATAATATTGACTTTTACAAACTGAGAACATGTACCATAATGAGCACAAACTACACTAAATATTCCATAATAAGAACTAGCATTGTAGGGAATGCCAAAAACTCTAATTAGTAAGAAACATGTTATGTTCTTGTTCCTCAAGGAGAGGGGCAAAGAATCCATTTTTATTCTTTTGCCAACTCTCACTGTTTCTTCTTTTCCCTCTGTCAACACCCACACACAATGCTTTTTCTCTTGATGTCAATTGCAATTTTCTCAAGCTGAACAAAGATAAACTCGATTTATTTGCACATTGTCGCTGCTGTTCAGTTTGGTTATAAAGAGATGGGACAAAATGAAACAAGAACCCATTGGACCATGAGGAATTCACATCATTTTCAAATTCTTTAGCAATCTACTTGTCCCCAAAATGCATTGAAACACCAGAAAATGGTTTCAATAGATACAGTTAGTGTCTACTTGACCTTTGCTTTGCACACAAGTAAACAAGAAGCAATGTCCATATCTATGGTAAATATGGAAGAGAACTTTTCATATGCCAAAAGATATAGTCTAAAATGGAAGAGAACATACATCATGCACTCTGAAAAATCAAATTCAGAAGGCTACTCTTGGGAAGGAAGGAAGGAAGGAAGGAAAAAAGAATATATCACATACCTACTATGTGTCAGGCACTATGCTAAGACCTAAACAGATATAATCCTATTTTATCCTTACAAAAACTTATTTAATCCTTACATATCTGACCATTCCTTCTCATTGTCTTTTGCCAGATCCTCATTGAGATCACACCACCTAATTGTAGGTGTTCCACAGAGTTTTGTGCTGGGACAGAATCATTCCACTGAAACTGCTCTCTTCAAAGTTACCAATGATCTCCAAATCCAATGGCCTTTCCTCAATCTCATGGATACACTTGAGGAAATTGAAGCAAACAGAAGTTAAATGACTTGCCCAGGGCCATACAGCTACTAAGTATCTGAGGCCAGATTTGAACTTACTGACTCCAGGCCCAGCACTCTATCCATGGCTCCAGCTATCTGCCCCTAGCAGTTGTTAACTAATATCTGTTCTGTTAGCAGACTATATACTTCTTACATAATTTTCCAAAGATCACAGAAATTTCTACCTGCAAGGGATCTTAGAGGTCATTTGGTCGAACCTACACATTTTATAGATGAGGAAAATGAGTCCAAAAATAATTACTCACTTGTGAATAAATGTGATTTTACATCATGACTCATTCAGCTATGAGCAATAAGTCTTTGTTGAAATAGTTATATTGGTAAATTCTATAAGGAATGAATACTCAAACAGTTTTGCATAAGCAGATGCATAAAAATGTTTGTAGAAATGAATTTAAGATATGACTTCTTAACTCACGTATTAGTAAAACACATAACACATTGTTAAGGGCAATGAGCAATATGTTTGAAAGATAAATAACATTAGATTCCCTTGGCATTCTTATTAACTAATTGATATAATGAGTTCAGAAGAAGACTGATAATTGTAAAATTCAGACTGTATGATGTTATGGCAGAGTATTCCAAAATAATGATACAATGTAATTGATTTAGAGTTGGAAGTCACCTAGTACAATCCTCATTTTACAGATGAGGAAACTGAGGTGCTAAATATTAAATAACTCATTCAAAGTCACACGTGTAGTAAGTAGTAAAGCCAGGATTCAAAGCCAAAACCTATGACTCCATAACATAGCAGCATAAGTACTGGGTTCAAAATCCTGACTCATACTCAAAAGTAAGTGACCTTGGCAATCCAGTGCACCTCTCTAAGCCTCAGTTTCCTCATCTTTGAAAAAAAGGAGATTAGACTAGATTGTGTCTATGCTCTACTTCAACTCTCAGTCTATGCTCTTATAACTACAAACTCAGTGTTCTTTCTTCTTTGTCCTTCTGTGTAAGTAGGTAATACTACTGGTCTGAGTCCATTAGGTTTGAAGTGTTTGTCCTATACTAAGGATAAAGGTTTTACAACAATGATCAGATGATCACTGTTCAGATTCCTTAAAGGGATGCTTCCTTTTTTGTTATTGCTTGGATCTGATAACATCTAAGGTCCCTTTCAACTTGAAAACTCTGAGATTCTGTGTTTCTGTTGCTCAGGTAACAGGACCATCTCAGTTCAAAACAAATCAGAGGATGCACTGGAAGTGTGACTAGTTCTTACCAAACAGGTATAGGTGAAGCAATGAACCAGAAAGATTTTACAATTCAATCTTATTCCGATATGCTGATACAGACAGAGAGGTCTGCAAGTCTAAAGGTAAAGCATCTAATGACAAATAGAGAAATATAAAGCAGAGGATTTAGGCAGAAGTCATAAGGAAAATAGGCTTTGTAACAAATGCAGCTAATTCAATTCTCATACTGAAGCCAATGAGGCTATTAAAGGATTTTGAGATTGAAAATGATATCTACAAAACAGGAGTCAGCTAAGATCCTCTAATCACTGAGCTGCAACAGACTTCTAGAGGTTATTTAGTCCATCCCCCAGCCAATTGGCAAGCTTCACTTAATTCGTTCAACACAGGTTGATCTTCTCTTGCTCTTAGAAGTCTCTAGGGAAAGCTGTAAATTCTTCATTACAGATCTTTCAGAAAGCCATTGCTTATATTGAATGGTTTAAGCCAGTTATTTGGTTTCTGTCTTCATTTATACAGAGAACAGATGATCAGCTTAATGCCCCTACTCATTTTCATAGAAATCGAGCTATTAAAATGAAAAGTCATTTTCCAAATGCAGACATACTCAGACATTTTGCAGTGGAAGGATTCTTCATTTTCAAAGAAACTTAAATAGAAAATACCCTGACATTATACCATAAAGACCACCCCTACTTCTCAATCTGCCCTGAACTCTTCTGTGTTCCTTTCCCCAATCAAATGTGAACTTCTAAAGAGAATGGACTGTCTTGATTTTCTATTTATAGCCCTAGTCTTTAGTACTATGCTTGGCACATGGTAATCAATTAATAAATATTATTTTCATTCATTAGTTCATTCATTCATTCATGGAATCCTTGCAATAAAAACTTTTAAAAATCATTTAAATGCCAACTGCTATAGTTAGCAAATACTTTAATTCACCACAACTGCAAGGAAGATTATATATCAGCTACTCATTTCACAGAAATGGAAAATAAGGACCAGTGAAATATCATGGGACCATAGATTTAAGGCTGGAAATGTTACGTAGTTGAATGTACTCATTTAAAAAAGATGATGAAACTGAATCTTAGAGAGATTAAATCATTTGTGTGAAGTCCTACAACTAGTAAGTAGAAGATTCAGAGCTTAGAATGAACTTTTGGGAAATGGGCCATCAAATCCACTGGCACAGTGATGTTTAACTGAGCAGATTGCTCTGTGGGCTCTGCCTACACCCACAACTGAATGTTCCTCAGAAGACAGAACTTCTACTTATGGCTTTGCAAACTCCCTATCCCCTGCTCAAGTCCACCCATCACCACCCATTCTCCCTATTGAATCCTTTGAGCTGCGTTGAAGGACTACTGTAGTTCAAAGAATGCAGTTTGAAGAATGTAGTTCCCATAAAAGTGAAAATATTTATTTCTCTTGATGATCAGGGCTAGTGGACACAAGGCCTGAGGAAGAAGAAGACTGGAAAATTTCCTCTGCATCTCTGGGCTTCAGCCTTTTTCATGTTTTGGCTTATTTCATATTTGGCCACAAACATGATAATGGTAATTTCACTTTCTCTAAAGAGTTTAAAAGTTCTTTATGCCTTAAAAGATCTATTTATTGATTATCTTTCAGTATATTATCTATCTTTATATGCATATATTTATATATAATATATGCATATTTGTGGTGCTGCTATGCAACAAAAATAAATATTCCAATCTTGTTAAATAAAAAAAATAACATAAATGCTTATGATAATTTCCACAGTTGGGGTCTCATAGCACTTAGTAAAAGTTTGCTAAGCTTCCAAATAGGTTTGTTATTGTTGTGGTCAGCCATTTAATTAATCTATCTAGTTTGAAAGGCAGTGAAGAATATAAAGTTCCTGAAAAATTAAAGGGTACATACATACAAATACAAAGAAATCACAAGTAGTGAACCAGCATTTCCCTCAGACTTTATTTAAATGATTACAAGAGTCAGAAATCTCTTGATTAGTCAATTATTTTGTTAAGTGCCCTTGGGCATACAAAAAAAAATGACAAAAAACAGTCCTCGCCCTCAGGGAGATCATAATCTGATGGAGGAGACACCAAGCAAACAAGTATAAACAAACAAGTTATATGCAGGATAAATAAGAAATAATTAAGAGGGAGAGGGCACTAGGATTAAGAGGGATTGGAACAGGCTTCCTATAGAAGGTGAAATTTTGGCAAGGACCTGAATGAAGCCAGGGAAATCAGGATGTGGAGATGTGTAGGAAAACATTCTAGGTATGGGGAATAGACAAAGAAAAATACCTGAAGCCTACAGATGAAGTGCCTTTTTCACCCAATAGCAAGGAGGCCAGAGTAATTGGATCAAAGGGTACATGGTGTGGTATGTGGTGTAAGAAAACTTGTATAAGTGTGGTGGCATAAAAGTCTAGGTTATGAAAGGTTTTGAATGTCAAATGGCATTTTATATTTAATAATAATTATAGTTAACATTTAAATAGTACTTGCTATGTGTCGAGCACTGTGCTAAGCACTTTATATTTATTACCCCAACAACCATGGGAGGTAGGTGTTATTATTATCCCCATTTTACAGAAGAGGGAACTGAAGTAAACATAGGTTAAGTGAACTGTCCAGGGTCCCACAGCTAGTAAATACCTGAGGCCAGATTTGAACCCATATATTCCTGACTTCAAACCTGGTTCTATCCTCTGTGCCACCTAGTTGATCCTGGAGGTGATAGGGAGCCACTAGAGTTTACTGGGAGTGGTTAAGGGTGGAATTTTGACATGGTCAGACTTGCATTTTGGGCAATTCACTTTGGTAGCTGAATAGGAAATGGAACAGAGTGCATCTACACCAGGGTAGTAGTAGTATCAGAGAAGAGAAGCGGGCATATTTGAGAGATGTTGCGAAGGTGAAATTGGCAGGCTTTGGCAACAGATTGGAAAAGGTGGACGTGGGGGGGGTGAATGATAATGAGGACTCAAGGATACCTAGGCTGAGAGTTTGGGGCACTGGGAGGATGGTGGTAAAATTGACAATAACAGAAAAATTTGAAATGAAGTTGGATTTAAAGGGAAAGATGGTAAGTTCAGGTTTTGATATTGAGTTTTAAAATACCTATAGGACATCCTACTTGATATGTTAGAAAGTAACTTAGAGATGTTAGTCTGGATACTTCGAAGACTAAAGCTACAATGATGGGGATGTAGTTTTCAAAAATTGATTCTTAAAAATTCAAAGTAGTTGGTATTTAAACAAAACAAAAATAATGGGAAAGCTAGTTTCTTTTTGCCAAACAATTATCTGGATTTGCTCCATTGCATTATGAACAGAAGTTATTCTTTAAAAGGTACAGACAATCCTAACAGGCTCATTTTAAAGTAGTGGCAGGGGTTTCTCAAACTCAATGGTTCAAAATTCAATATCACATATAGCAAAACAATTATTTAAATGCAGAAATAAAAACCCATAAAATCATTGTGTGTCAGAGTTGGCAAGTCTATATTTACCCATTAGATAATCACCAATATAGACTATTAATCAAGCCAGTTAAAGTTGAATGTAATTAGTGCCTTAGTAACCACAAATATTCTCTTGACTAAATTATGAAAATGGAGAGTATGATGAGACAATATTAATAATAATAATAGCTAACATATATCTAGTGCTTACTATGTGCCAGGCACAATGGAAGAAATCTACATTGAAGTGTTGGATACCTTGAAAACTTTTAATGAACCTATGGCACCTTCCCAGACAGCCCAATATTTACAGTGAATGACCTGAATGGACATCTAACAAGCATTGATTAATGAATATTAATGGACAGGGGAACTGTCCCTTAGTTCTTTCCATATGAGGGCATCAGTCACTCTTTAGCTCTTAAAATGACATTTAAAATTCAGATACAAAATTCTTTGAAACTGCAGGTTTTTCACTTATCATAAACACTCTAAGGATGGCTTAGTCATGTATTTTTGCCTTAGTAATAAAGAACATCACTGAAAGCCTGGGGACTGTGCTCTTTCAGTTCATTTGTGAAAACAAATGAAAAAGCAAGAAGGGACTGAAGAAATCTATGATTCTAAACAACATGATAACCCCATTTTGAAATAAATGCAGGATGCAGAAAATAACAATGACTTCCAAAGACAGGGACAGGGTTTTATGATTCTTTTTATCCCCCACACAGTCTTGGCCATAGGAATTACTCGATAAATATTAGTGAATGAATGAATAAATGGAAATAGGAAGCTTTCATAACCACCTGGGAACCTTTCTCTTCTGCACATCTCTGACATCTACTCACCAAGAATTCTTCATTTATCAAAAGAGAATTAGGCATATTCTTCCTGGCACTTGATGAATATGATACTTCATGAAACTACAGTACTACCCAGAATTAAACCACCAAGAATCAGTCTGTCTAGAGTTTATAATTAAACTAGACAAAAGATAGAAAAAAAGTATTGTCATTTATATATACTCTCCTCTCTCCTCAAGAACCCATAAGCATAGAACGTATAAGAGAGAATATGGGCATCTTAACCTCTCCTCCCTTCTCACTTCTTGTGTTCTCTTCCCTTCTTTTCCTTTGCTCTTTCAAGACTTCTCTTTTCTTTCCTCAGATATGTGAAATTAGTGAGGAAGAAAAAGTAAACTAATGTAGTCAGATCCAGTTAAATTTTCACTTCCTTTATGAAGTCTATGTTGATTCCTTCACTTACTAGTGCCCTACCCCTTCCTCCTAAAATAAATTTGTATATATTTGACATTTACTCATGTGTGCATGTTATTTGTCCCAATATAATATAAGCTCCTTGTGAGCAGTCAGTCAGACAACTAGCATTTATTAAGCACCTTTGATGTTCTAGGAACTATGCTAAATATTAGGGATACAAAGAAAGGCAAAAAAAAAATGTCCCTGCTCTCAAGAAGCTTACAGTCTATTGGGGGAGACAATGTGCAAACAAGATGCAAAGAGGATTTGTTGTTCAGTTGTTCAGATGTGTCTGATTCTTCATGACCCTGTGAACTATAGCATACCAATATTGTCCATGGGGTTTCCTTGGCAAAGATACTGTAGTGTTTTGTCATTTCCCTCTCTACAGGATAAGTAGGAGTTAATCAACAGACAATAGGCACCACTATTAAGGGGGATTGGAAAAAGTTTGCAAAAGGTCTGGATTTAACTGAGGCTTGAAGGAGCAGGTATTGTTTCACTTTTGATGTTGCATTCTCTTTGCATTCCTATCACCAAGGACCATGCTTTCCACACAGGAGGTGCTGATTAAATGCTTGTTAAATTGAATCAATGTTTGATTGGTAAATGAATTCTCTTGGGGTTTACTCTTCAACTAATTGTGCATCCACCTAAGTGCAGTAACTTACTAAGTGCTTCTTAAATGATTGAATGACTTGGTTTATGTCAAGGAGAAGGCTAGAAGAAAAGGAAATCAAGAAGATAAGGAGAAGCCATATGTAAAGTTAATGAGCAAGATGGAGGAAAGAAGAGTGAGTTACAAAGAGTGGAGCCATTAAGAAGTCCTATATTCTACACAGGTAATTAAACTCCAAGGATGCAAAAACCTAGATGCAGAAAATTCATTCAAAGGTTTCAGATTGAGGCAAGATTTTTTTTTTCCTATACACAAAAGACAACTTCTGTAAATTTCATCAAAAAGCAAAAACTCCTTCAAAGAGTCTCAAGCACATTCTTGCACAGGCATAGTTTAAGCATCTATTTACTTGAGTTGCAAATGAGTCAACTCCTCCTATGGCTACCCTTAAAATTACTACCCCACCAGAAGTAAGAGTTTCTAGGCTTACAGTTTTTCATTACTATTCAGCCACTATAAAATACAACTGGAGAAACAATCCAAATGAATCAGAGAATTTGAGAGTTGGAAGACCTAAGTGGACATCCGGTCTAATCCATACCTGAAAAGGAATCCCTATTTGACAAGTAGTCATTCAGTCTCCACTTCAAGAATTCCAAGAAGTGGAAATCTACCACTTCTCAAATTAGCCTATTCTCCATACCATACCATACCATAAAGTAATTTTCCCTGACCACAAGGCTAGATTTTTGTCTTTCTACTTTCTAACCACTACTCTTGCTTCTGTTTTTTGGGTCCAAATGGAATAAGTCTAATCTATCTACACCATAATAGCTATCATGAATCTTCTCTTCTCCATGGTAAGCAATTCCTTTAAATGACCTCATGTAACATAGACTCAGGGTCCATGGCTCTTAAATTTTTATTTGTCAAGAGTACCCAAAGTGCCTTTCTTTCAACTTCCTTATTGAGATATCTCTCTGGTGTTCTTTATCCACAGCATTCCCTTTTCCTCTTAAATATGGCATCTTCTCTTTTCATCTTGAAATTCCTGTAACCTCCAATCTCCATTCAAGAGAAGCCTCTTCTAGAAAATGTCACTGTTTCTTTTCCCTCAGGACTATTCTCTTAGTTTTCCATCACATTTCCCTCTCAGATACCATTTCTCAGGGAGTGGGAATCAGCAGCTTCAGGAAGTCGTAAAATCCTTGGTACCTAAGGGTAAGTTGTCCAATGATCTCTTAGGTCATCTTAGACCCTCATATGAAGATACAGGAAAAGAACAAGCAAGGCATTGAACTCAAGCCCCAAGTGGCTTGGCCCAAATCAGTTGAATTTCTATGCTCTAGGAATAGCACGTACTTAACTTTGTTATTCTTGAACTTATTCCAGTATTTCTATAACCTGCTATGGTATGAATTAACCTGCAGGAGACAGAAATGTATAAAAGATTACTTGACTTGTAGAAAGCTATCAGAGCCCAAGAAAATAGTCCATTTTACCTCCCAACCAGTTTGTTATTGACTACAAATGACACCATTGTTCTCTGGGGGGGGGGGGAGAAACAAAAATTACATTTTCAGTGGCTGAACTAAAGTAAAAGATGTGATAGTCTCTCAGGGCTATTTTTTCCCTCTCAAAGTTTCTTTAATTTCTCCTACCAGGGAAACACTTTAGGAAGAAGGAAATCAAGACCCAGTATATCCCAAACATCCTGGAAATGTAAAATAACTGCCTATGTAGTTAATATGTAAGTGCTCTATTAGATAGTAATTGGAAATTAGTTTGTGTCTTTGATAGATTATGTGCATCCCTCTTAACAATTCTTAAATGAAACCATTATGGAAAAAAAATAATATTATCACCCTGATGCTTTTACCTGATCATATCCAGCATCACCTGTTAGGGGGTTTTGTTTTTTATAGTGGTTCATGGTACATTTAGATTAAGATTTTCCTTCATCCTCCTGATTGGAATTTATAGACTAAAAATAAATAACAGATGGGAATTGCAATCACACAGAGTGCCTAATTCTTCATTATCTGTTGGGTTTCTTAGAAACTGTGTGCTTAAGGTTATTATCCCAAATACACCAATTGTCTTAATCCTCTTATTAACTGAAACTAAGAAGCCTCAGAGCCACCATGATAGCTAAACCAGAAGTCTCCCAAGCAAGTCAGGTAATTCCAAAATGCCTGAGAGTCCTAGATTTTCCCAGAATAAGGTAAACTCTTAGAAGGAGTGAATGTAGTTTTGTTTTTGCATCTCCAATGCCTAGCACAATGCCTTGCACCCAGTAGGCACTTAATGAATGCTTGTTAAATTAAACTGAAATGAAATTGATTGTACTGAATTGACCTGAATTGAAATCCAACCCACCCCTAGGTTTGAATCACAACCTCTAGATAGCAATTAGAAACTGAATAATCTTTTAGGCTCCATGTTCACTCATTCTTTGGTGGAATGGATGAAAGAGTTTTCTTTTATTTCTTGTGCTTCCCTCCCCCTAATTCAAATACAATCAAATTTAGAGCTAGAAGGACATTTAAGATCATCTAGTCCAAACTTTCACTTAATAGACAAGAAAACTAAGTCCCAGAGACTTTCCCCAAAATCCTGTAACAAGTAAGATGCATAAAACCTTTACCACATTCTTTTTTTTCCATCTAATTCCTTAATGATTCTGTTTTTAAAAAATAATATTTCCCCTTTTTTTTCAAAACCCTTTTTAGAAGTCAAAATTATGTTCACTATTTTACCATTTTCACAAACTTTGTACAGTCCCCCCTTATAAGTCAGGCCTTGTTTCTCTTTAGAAAAATCATGTTGCCTTCCTCTACCATAGATCATTCCTGAACTACTAGGGAATAGCAGCATATCTTTGGGAAAATTTGAGGTCAAGGATTATGGCTGTGGTAATCCATAACTTAATGGAAATGATTAACACCAGTTCATGATTAGCCATATTGTCAGAGGCCCATTGCTCCTTGGATGATACCCAACTGTCTTACTCCCAATAACTCCATTATAAAATTGCCTTTGTGTCTTCTGTCTCCCTTCATTTTATTTTTCTTCTTTTTCTTTCTCTCTGGATAATTCCTTTGAAAATTACAGATGACTTCCAGCAGTCCCAGAGGTAACTTCCATTTGTTTTATGTAGCTGATCAGTCTTATCATTTCTGGCCAGAAGATTAATTGTATAATTGTCAACTGATCACTGTGACAATAATATACCACTAAGCCTACTGCTGTCAATCAACACCTTCAGGCTCCATGCTACCCTCTCCAATTCCCTAAAACATTTCTCATGTACAGAGATTATATCACAATTGGCTTTTGCAATATCTGCTATTATCTCTCTGGTTTTCTGTCAAAGTTTTAATCATCTAGAGCTATTGAGTTCTTTTTATTCCCCCCACCACCACCCCAACCTCAACAGATTTTAGTCAAGGACATTGCCAATCACTTTTCTTTACACACCTCATTTTCTCTTCACATATTTTCCCCAGGGAAGTATGACACTAAATGATACAACAACCTCTACTCTTACTATTTTGACTTCCATCACTTATCTCATGATACCAACAGTATTAGAGTGCTAAGATTAGTATTAAATTGGTTTTATGTCCAGTGCATTAGCTGTGTCAGTGTGCTGATAGTACAGTTCATGAATTTCATTGTAAGCTATGCTTGAAATTTAGATAGCCTTCATAATTAGAATAAGTTTGGGGTGTTGTTCTTTGTTGAAAAATAATGGGAAGTGTACCAAATTCCCAAGCAATAGCTCAGGCTCTTCATTCTCCCCTCTGCCCCCCCATACGTACATACATACACACACACATATATATGTGTGTGTGTGTATGTATGTATGTATGTATGTATGTATATAAAACCCCTGGGTTCAAGGTCCACTACTGAGAAAAATATTTTAATGACCTTATCAATACACAAAGGGTCTTATTACAAAGGTAGTGTTACTTCTTCTAGGGAATTTGTGATCTAAAACAGAATAAAGACCATTTAGATTTACCTAATAATTCTAAAATAGAATTTTAGAAAACTTCAGATTATGTTGTGTTCATTGTTTTTGTGTTATTTCAGCCATGTCTGAGTCTTTGTGACCCCATTTTCTTAGCAAATATACTAAAGTAGTTTGCCATTTCCTTCTCCAAATCATTTTACAAATGAGAAACTGTTAAGGTTTAAGCAACTTGCCCAGGGTCACATAGCTAGTAAGCATCTGAGGTCAAATTTGAACTCAGATCCTCCTTACTCCAGGGCTGGCAATCTATCCACAACAACATCATGCCCATAAATATACAAATCAGAGATTTAAATCATTAGTTTCTTGAGAGCAAGGATAGTGCTTAATACATGACCTCTGTGTGTGTGTGTGTGTGTGTGTGTGTGTGTGTGTAATAGGTATATATGCATGTATGTGTGTGTATATGTATATATGCATATATATGTATATGTGTGGGAAAAGAGAGAGAGAAAAAAGAGAGGGAAAGAAAGAAAGAGAAAGAAAGAAATAAAGATGCAGATGAATGTTTGACTACAGTTTTGTGTTGAGTGCTGGGGTATTATTTCCTTCCCCTTTTCTCTCCCATTTGAGTGAGAAAAACAAATTGAGTTTTAAGAGATTCATTAAAGGTAGATGGGTCATATGTGTGTGTCATAAAAGAAAAGACACTGGAGGATAATGGAAGTAAAGAGGTGGGGAAAGAACATTGGGGGATTATATGCTTATTTTTCATAGGGATAATGCACAATAAGATGGTGCTGGTACATCCACTAGCTCATCTATAGAATGAGAAATGCCCTCTCTCTGTCTCTGTCTCTGTCTATCTCTGTCTCTCTCTCTCTCTCTTTCTCCTTTCCCCCTTTCCCCCTCCATCCTTCCTTCACTCTGTAACAATCTGTCCTGTCTCTCTCCTCTCTCTCTCTCTTTTCCCTTTCTGTGTCCGTGTCTTTGTTTGTATCTCTCGCCATACATACTGAAAGGGAGGGAAAGGCTACCATAGGACTTCAAGCAAAGGAAGCTGTTTACCATAGGCCTTCCCATTCTCAAAACTGTGAGTAACCATTTGAAGTAACTTAGATATATCATTAAGGCCATTTGCTTATTCAAGGATAATTGTTTTGTTTTCTTCTCTCAATAAAGCTTAATTCAGTAATATTGTCAATCTCAGTATACTGAAGGGCTCCATGCACACTTTCTTTTGTGGGGCTGGGGATTGGATATTACTCTGAGTCAAAAGAGTGAAGGAAAAACCCCTGAGAAATTTCCCCAGACCCTTCATGCCATGAGACATTTTTTTATCCAAGGATTATATATATACTGACATGAACATTCACAATTTGATGCACATTATCACAGGGGGAGATCATCCATAAATATGCGATGAAGATGATTAGGTAAAAATTCTATCTCAGTTCAAATTTTTTGTTTATATTTTGCTCAAAATATTCTGAGAAACAGATCAGATCCTTTATGAAAATAGCCTCACAATGTTGTATCTGAGGCTATTTGTAATCCAAAGTCATCTCTGTTTGTATGCTGGTATAACAATAAATAAAGATGACAAGTTAGGCCTAACTAGGAGGTCTAATATAGAAATTGATTGGAAAGCAGAACCTAGAGCTTCAGAGCAAGATGTGACCACTTTTAAGAAATGAACGGAGTAATCATATTTTTTCTTTTTTAAAAAAATGTGATTTATTTATTTTAGCAATCTTTTCTTTTAAAAATTTATGCTCCAAATTATCTATTTTCCTCCAACCCCCTCCCATACCCACTGAGAAGGGAAGCAATATGATATCAATAGTATATGTGAAATCATGTAAAACATTTCCATATTAGTCATTTGAAAAAAAGTAAGAAAAATAAGTGAGAAGTTAGACTTCAATTTGAACTCAGAGTTTATAAATTCTTTCTCTGGAGGTGGAGCATTTTTTCATCATGAGCCCTTTGAAATTATCTTAGATTATTGTCTTGATCAGAGTAGCTACATCTTTCACAGTTGATCATCATTACAACATTTGTGTTACTGTGCAAAGAGATCTCCTGGTTCTTTTAACTTCACTTTGCATCTGTTCATATAGATCTTGCCATGCTTTTTTTTCTGAAATCACCCCCCCTCATCATTTCTAATAGCAAAATAGTTCTCCATCACAATCATGTGTCACAACTTGTTCAGTCATTCCCCAACTGATCCCCTTGATTTCTAATTCTTTATCACCACAAAAAAGTTTTTATAAATATTTTATACATATAGGTCCTTTTCCTTTTTCTTTGATCACTTTGGAATACAGACTTAGTAGTGCTATTGCTGAATCGAAGGGTGTGTACAATTCTATAGCTAACAGGGTATACTTCTGAATTGTTCTTCAGACTGGTCCAGCCACTTTGCTACTCCATCAGCAGTTCATTGTCACTTCTGATAAATGTGCGATGGTACCTCAGAGTTGTTTCATTTGCTAATCAATAGTGATTTAGAGCATTTTTTCACATGACTACAGATAGCTTTGATTTCTTCTGCTAAAAACTGTCTGTTGATATCCTTTGACCATTTATCAATTGGGGAATAGCTCTTATTTTTATAAATTTGACTCAGTATCATTTTCAGTATATATTTGAAAAACCAGGGCTTTATTAGAGAAACTTGCTTATTTTATTATATTACTTCATTGCATAGCATAAGCAATCTTTTAGCATAATGTAGTTTTCCTGATTATCTTTTTTAATTAGATCTATTTTTGCTTTTGATTTGTTTGAGATGATTGCTGTCCTACTTTTTTTATTTTAGCTGGACCATATTAGATTCTGTTCCAACTCTTTATTTTAATTCTGTGTGTGTCTTTCTCTTTCAAATGTGTCTCTTGTAAATAACATAATGATGGATTCTGGTTTCTAATCTATTCTGCCAGACTCTTCTGTTAGGTTAACTATACTTGATAAAAGAACCAGAACACATGTGACTCTATTCATTTTACTCATCATTATTAACCTTTCTGGGACTCAGTTTTCTATTCAGTTAAATAACACCATTGGTGTAGATGTGGAGTCCTTAATATTTTTGTGAGATGTTACACTTTTTTTCCTTTCCCAAGGCTCTGAGATTACTTGGGGAAGGGTAAGGGTATAGGTTTTGTCAATGAAGTCTCTGAGGCAGTAGTAGCAAGAGCACCAACAAACTATAATGTGGAGAGAGGTAGGATAAGAGTAGTGCAGACAAGGCCACAGTGCCTTCAATATGTTTCTAGAATTCTTAGATAACTACTAGTTAGCACCCCAACATGATAAACTAGTATACAACCAATGGTGCAATAGAAAGGGAGAAGAAAAACCACTGGAGTCAGAAAATCTGAGTCCCACTCATACCTTTTCTATCAACTAATTTTTTGAATCCAAAAAAATTAGTTAACCTCTTTGATTCTTTGTTTCCTCATTTGTATGAGGAAGTGGGTGACTTCAACCTCATCACTATATTCCTATGCTATTCCTACATGAGTTCTATGATATCTTGAAGATGTTTCCTCTAAAATATAGTAAAATCCAGATCAAAAAAATTTAGAGAATCAATTGAATAATCACTTTTCCTCCCCATACTTGGTATTGTGTAGCACCAGGATCTAAATAGTATTCTAGTCAGAAAAGACCTGTCACTCATATTCTTAGATGAGATCAATAAGCAAATGTCCCATACTCTTTTGAACTCACCTAGATTCTCAACTGGACCAACTTTTAAACCTTATTGGGAACTATCCTAGTATACTGGTGCTCAAACATTTATTAATTTAGAAAAAAAAATACAGTCCTTGAGAAGCATCCAAAGCAATGGAATTAGAAGATACATAAAAGAAGCCTGGTTGATTGTTTTGGTGCATCTATGATGTCTCACTGCAAAGGTGATATCAAGTCTTATAAGCTACAAGCAAGATATGAAAGGTGGCCTTTTAAAACTTAAAGTCATCATCTCCTAAACATTTAGATTATTCCTTACTTTTATTTATTGCTCCTGCTGCTGCTCTTGGATACAGCATTTTCCCATCCCTCTCTAATGTCAATCTGGAAGCATAGTATGTGCCTTAGTAGTACCCATCAACAACAATTTTTGACTATCTATTGTTTGTAAACTGTGTCAGAGACAGACAGAATAGTTATCAAATGCTAGACATAATTGGCTTCAATTAATTTAACATCATTATTTTTTCTTTAGCTCCTATACGAATCCAAATATGATCATGAGACGTATCAATGAATTAACCATCTACCATCAGATCATAGAATAAACTTGAATGTCACCACTATTAGTACTATAGTTATTTCCAAGGCAAGACTAAGTGTGGCTTCTCAAACAGTTCTGAAGAGGCTGTGCAGTCTTACCTTACTAGGAAAGCCAAATCTGACAGAAGTAATTGGAGTTACTGCTGCAGTGCAGGGCTATGTCTACTTAACTTGGCATTTTTCTGATACAATACTCAGAAGAATATGCCAGCTAAAATAAAATTAACCTAAAATTCAAACCAGGTCCTCATACCATGAGCAAGGCACTAGATGGTGAAACAGCTAGCATTCAGCCAATTCTTGACAAAGGAAAGAGCTTTTACAAATACTGTAAAACTGTGAATGCTATAGAAGCAGAAGACATTTTGCCACTTTTGAAAATCACCTCACCTAGCATTTTATGGGTTCCTTCCAAGATTCAATGTGATATAATATGACATACATTTTTTTTAAAAGAGTTGCGATAGACTAGATAGTTATCCTTAGCTCCAGGCATATTCTGAAATCAGCCAGGAGTCTAGTTGAATTAATATGAAAGTGAAACTTTTATTTTAAAATGAATGCTTTTAAGAACACATTGATCTATCTTCATACATATAGCTCCACAATTGCAGCATGAAAAAATAAAGGAACAAAGTGTCCACAAGGTTATTATTAGCCCATACCTTGTGTTTCAAAATGACAATCTGGAGGGAAATTCAAACTGAAAACTAGAAGAAAAACCATTTTTAGCAAAATTATTATATCATAGGTTTAGATTTGGAAGAGACCCTAGAGGATACCTGGTTCAAAATCCCCACCTCATTCCACAGAGGAGGCTGAGGCACAAAGAGGCAAAATGACAGAGATGAAACTTGATCTCAGCTCCTCTGATTCTAGATCAAGAGCTCTTTCTACTGCTTCAGTGGTGCAAAAAAAATGTTTAGCTAAGAAAGAAATATCCTTCCACTCATAACTCAGAAAATTAAAAAAAAAAGGTCAAATCCCACAGGGAGCACAAAGACATGTGACATTGATGATTAAAGATTTGGGTTCAAACTTACTGACCCATAGGTAAAAATCCAGTTAAGGAGTTTGAGTTAACAGAGTTAGCATATTATCTAGAGACCAGGAATTCTAGAAGTAGGACAGTTAGGCAGCACAATGAATAGAGCACCAGGCCTGGAGTCAGGAAAACCTGAGTTCAAATCCAGTCTCACACACTAGTCATGTGACCCTGGGCAAGTCACTTAACCCTGTTTGTCTCAGTTTCTCATCTGGAAAAGGAAATGGCAATTGACTACAGTATCTCTGCCAGAAAAACCCAAAATAGGATCTGAAGAGATTGAAATGACTGAACAATGACAATTCTAATAGCACTGTTCCCCACTGTCCCCTAAGTGTGTTCAGGGAAACTTTTTTTTTAAGCAGGATACAATAATTTATCAGGTCACTTAGAGACATTCAAATTTGAACCAACCTCACAGCCTGATGACTTGAATTGTTTTCTTCCTGTAGCAGTAACTTCAATCTTACATTGCAAATTGAAGTTTAACCCCTTGTTTTGTGAGAACTAATTTAAGAAATGAAATTAAATGTAGCACTAAAGCACTTTATTTATATTTTGGCTTTCCCTTATACCCAAAATAGAGTACTCTTTCTCATTTCTGTTCCCTCTGTATCTGTATTGATTCATATAAACAGTATAGAAATTTTCTGTAGCTTTAATGGCATGGAAAAGTATAAAGGAATATAAACAGTCTTCTCCACTTGCACAGACATAGTTGCCATTAGATATATTCTCTTTCATGCCTTTCCAAATCTTTCCTGAAGACAAGATGATGGCTGCAACCTATAGAGCCAACATTCCTAAGAAAATATGTAGGAGAGAGAGTTTTTGCTCCCATCTCAAAGAGAAAGGATTGTCAGATGAGCTTTCCCTTCCTACCACTCCGCTGGAGAATAAGATTTAAGAGTAGTTCAAAGCCCTCAGCAGACTCTGTATGGTGATAACCTTTCAAAAAGACTGGATCATCCCCAGTTGCTCCAGAATTTCTGTACCTGCCACATTCACCAGGTAGGGCCTGCTGTTAGGGCTGCTGATCTATGCCTTTCAACTCCCAACTACTGCTCTTTTTTAGCCCCAGAAGTTCAAATAAGAGGATGAGGGCACAAAGCCCAGTTAGTTTCCTTTACATCCTGTCCTTTGTGATGCAGGAATATTAGTGTGACTATTTGGGTAACTTCTTTTCCAGTTGAGCATATCAGAATCTGGTCTATCTAATCCCCTCTTTGCATCATTTCCCAGACTCATGGGATATTCAACAGGCCCCAAAACAAGGTAAAATTCTTCCTGCTATAACAGATTGTTACTTTAAACAAGGCCTAACACCATTACCTAAGGCTAAAGAGAATGTGATTGCTCTGAAGTTAAAAAAAAAAGACCAGTACAATTTTTATCTGTTTAAGGGGTAAGACACCTGTACAAAATTGACTTCATCATTCTGTTACTCCTCTCTACCTTAACACTGGAAAGAAAGAAGAGTTGTGCACAAGAGTTTCTGCTCCTTCCTATTACCTTTCATTCCTTATTCACTTTTTTAGATGATGATGATGCTTGAAATTACGTAATTACTTTCCAATTTTTCCAAATTAGACCCTCTAGGGAGGAGACTTCACAAATGATTGCCTAATGAAACAATTTCTGGCATATTGAAACAATGCAGTCTGAAAATTGACAGTGACAATGAGGATTAAATTAAAATAACATTAGTTTTTAATCCTTTTTCAACTATCTAAACTAGAAAATCTTTTAGTTTAATTATCAAGTTAACAATCTGTAGTACATTATTTATAGTTCAAATATAGTGAATTACAGCTTTCAGCAAATTAACATCAAGCTTTGGCAACTGATTGTACACATGGAATAAGAGAGAGTAAAGAGTCAAGGATAATTCCAAGGTTTAAAACATGGATGATTGGAAGGATGATTTTTGCCATGGCAGAAATAAGAAGTTTGGAAAGGAGGTGGGTTTTAGGAGAAAGAACAGTTCAGTTTGGGACATGTTCAATTTGAGATGCCTATAAGACATCTAGTTTGAAATATCCAATAAGCCAATGAGGATATGTGTCTAGAGCTCAGAAGAGAGATTAAATCTGGATATACCGATTTGGAAATTATTATTAGAAAGAAGATAATTAAATCTATGGGAGTGGATGCAGTCACAAAGTGAGAGACTATAGAGAGAAAATAGAAGAGATCCAAGGACCGAGCTTTAGGGTGAGTGAGAGGGTATGATATGGAAGATAAACCAATAAAGGAGACAGAAGAGTGATCATTCAAGTAGAAGGAAAATGAAGAGAGAACAGTGTCATGAACACTCAGAGAGGAGATCAAATCCAATATGAGAACGTACTTAATAGTGTCAACTAATATAGAGACTGAGTAGCATTAGACTGAGAAAAGGCTATGAGAAAAAGAAAAGGCCATTTTAAGAAAGATCCTTGTTGTTCATTTCCATCTGACTCTCTGTGGTCCATGGGAGTTTCTTAGCAAAGATATTGAAGTGGTTTGCCCTTTACTTTTCCAGTTGATTATGGCAAACAGAGGTTAAGTGATTTGACTAAGGTCACATAGTTAGTAGGTATCTAAGGCCAGATTTGAATTCAGGTCTTCCTGACTCCAGATACAGAGCTCTGTTCACTGAGCCATTGAGCTGCCTCAAGGAAGTTGCCTAGGCAATCCATATTCACTCCTTTCATTCCTCTTTGGGTCCTGCTTCTGATGTCTGACTTCTTTCCCTACCATGCTCCCTTGAGGATCCCCTCACATATTTTTCATTTTCCTAGGTGTTACTTTCTTCCAATAAAATGTAAACTCCTTGAGGTTAGGGACTGTCTTCATGTTTGCTTCTATTTTTATTTCCAGTGCTTATCATAGTTCATAGTAAGTACTTAATAAATGCTTGTTTACTTGATCAGATTTGGCAATTAAGGCATCATTGATAACTTTCAAAAGAGTAATTTTAGTTGAGTGATGATTTAGGAAGCCAGAATACAAAGAGCTGCAAAGTAAATGAGAGAGCATGAAGTGGAGTCAATGAGTGTAGTCAGCTTTTGTTCTAGGCACTTGGTTGTGAAAGGGAGGAGAGATAGATAAGATTTCTTGAGGGGATGGTGAAGCCCAATATGAGTTTTCTTTTCAAAGGGGAGGAGGAAGAGGAGGAGAGCATCTGTGCTGTGTTTGTAGGCAATAGGCATAGGGAGAGATATGTACAGATATATAAAGAGAGATTAAAGATTAGGAAAAGTAGAGATGATGGTGGTGGCCCTCTGCTGGAGAAGGTAAATTTAACTGTAAAGCAAAGGGATTTGCTTTCCATTCACCAGAGCCTTAAGCAAAGGAGAAGAATATAGGTGGTGATATCAGTGGGTTTTGAGATATAGAAAATGGGGAAAATATTGTCTAAGAACTGTGCTAATGGGCTATGTGGGAATCTTTATACAACATTTAAACCATTAAGAACTGTTCTATGTGGACTTTGTTGAAACTATTTACTGTAAGGCAGCACTTGAAAGGACAATGCTTCACTCTGAACGTTCCCTATTTTCTCAGTAAAGTATGAGGAAAGGTCCTTAATTGAGAGGAGTTGTGTGGAAATGGTGTTGGAGGTTGGAGGAAAGAAAAAAACAAAGTTTTATAATAGACTGTGTGAAGAATGGTAGAGATTCAATTAATGGGAAGTAAGAGGGTTGTCTTGCTGAAGAAAGGGCTCAATTGGCTTTAAATAACATAAATTTGTAATGTACCCAGGTGGCTAGGTTGTATACACCCAGATGTTTAAGTTATAGGTTTTGTTTTTGTTTCTGCAGCAGATAATCACTGATAAATATTATTACTTCTATCTCCACAATAATTCCCATATTCACACCATTTTCTTTTTTTATTTAAGATAACTATTTTTAATAATTAATTATTTTTAGTTTTCAACATTCACTTTCACAAGATTTTGAGTTCCAAATTGTCTCCTCATCTCTCCCCTCCCTCTACCCCATTGGGGTGCATTCTGATTCCCCCTTCCTCCAATCAATTGTCCCTTCTTTCACCACTCCCCTTATCCCCTTCCTCTTCTATTTTCCTGTTGGGCAGGATCAATTTCATTATCCCATTGCCTGTATATCTTATTTCCCAGTTGCATTCACATCATTTTTTTTAGCCACATAGCCACCACCCCCAGTTATTTTTCTTAACATTTCTTACCTGAAATATAGGAATATCCTCCTAATTGATCTCCTTGATTCAAATCATTCTCTTTTCCAATTTATCACAGCTGCCAAAGAGATATTTCCTTGAAGAGAGCAAAGCATTTCTGTATTCAATAGACACTAATGACTCCATATTATTTCTAGTATAAAATATAACCTCCTCTCTTTACTTTTAAGATACTTAACAATCTGAGCACAGAAATCCATTTTTTACAACCTCATTACAAATTATTCTCTTTTGTACACTACCATAATAGCAACTTTCTCCCTCTGGAGCATCCTTCTACCATGCCAGCTTCCTTTCCTCATTGGTGAATTCATTGCAAGGGCCACCATTTTGAGTATGAGTCCAGGCCAGCCATATTTCATTCTCCACCCTACCTGACTTCTGATTCTCTGGATTTCACCATCATGACTCAGCTTCTTTCTCATCCTGGACCGTCCTTTAATACTTGGGCTTTACCTTCTCACAGTACCCCTACCCCACTTCCATTTGTGACTTCCTTCTAGGCATCTCCATTTTGCAGAAGGGAAAAGGTTGGCCATGCTCAATTCTAACTCTTCCCAACTTTCCCACCATGCCTTCATAAAGGTACTTCCTCTTCCTCTTCCTGCATCCCCCTTCCTCCACAGCTTTACAACTTCCTTTTATGTATTTTCTTATCTAACTAGGACATGAGCTCCTTGAGGACAAAGTCTTTCCTACTAGCTGTAACTGCTTAGATTTGACTATATTATCATCATTCTTGCCCACCATTCTGCCCCAACCCCTCCCCCACAAAAAACATCTCATCATCAGGAATCTCATCATCATAGATATTACATCAGTTTTGGTAGTATTACCTCATCAGTACCTTCAGTTGCCTCTGCTCCTCTGATTGGAGGGTGGGAGGGCAGGGCAAAAACTCTGTACTTAATAAATATTTATTGTATTGTATTGCATTGCATTTAAGGATTATACAAAAGAACATGAAAAATCAAATAATCTGAATACCACAATGCAAGAAACACCATAAAAGAACTGCCCAGAATTTCTGTACACAGAAAACAAAGTTCCAAATTAAAGAATGTACCAATTGCCTCCAGAAAAGGGGAAAAAATACTGTGTTGCAAATTCTAAGATGTGTAGCATTAAATTTAACAACTCCAATAAATTACAAATTATGCAAGTGATAAGAAAAAAATGCCTTGAAAAATAAAGGAAAGTAAATATTAATAACAGAAAGTTATTCAAGAGAATCAACAGATACTGATCAAGTGCATTAATAGGTTCAACAATTTTGCCAGCTAAAAAAAAAATCACCCTCAAAAATCAATAGTATTTTTCTAAATCATTATTCATTAGAGGACTGCAAATTAAAATGACTTTGAGATACCACCCCACACCTATCAGATTGGATAACATGATAGAAAAGGAGAATGATAAATGTTAGAGAGGATATGGAAAAATGGGACACTGATAAATTGTTAGTGGAGTTGAGAACTGATCCAACCATTCTGGAGAACAATTTGGAATTATGCTTGAAGGGCTATAAAAACTGTACATATCATTTGACTCAGTAATACCATTATTAGGTCTGTATCCTAAAGAGGACAAAGGAAAGGAAAAATGACACATGTATAAAAATATTGATAGCAACTATCTAGGTGATGGTAAAGAATTGTAAATTTAGGGGATGCCCATCAATTGAGGAATGGCTGAACAAGTTGTGATATATAATTGTGATGGAATAATATTGTGGTTTAAGAAATAACTGATGGGATGGCTTCATAAAAACTGGGAAGACAGATGAGCTGATGAAAAGTGAAGTGAGGTGCAGAGCCAAGATGGCAGAGTAAAAGCAGTGATGTGCTTGAGCTCTCCCCCAAAACCTGCCAAATACCTATAAAAATGGCTCTAAAGAAATTCTGGAGCAACAAAACCCACAAAAAGACAGAGTGAAACAAATTTCTAGTCTAAGACAATCTGGATGGTTAATTGGAAAGATTTATCACACCAGGCTGGGAGAGAAACACAGTTCAGCATGGGCATACAGGCAAAAACCAGGCCTTAGCAAACCTGGAGCAGGCGTCAGGGGACTGAATCATGGGCAGTGGCATTTTCCAGACTTCTCAACCCACAAATGTCAAAGACAAACTGGAAAGTCAGTAGGAAAAGTCTGGGACTACAGTGAGAGAGAAGCTCAATCACAGCCACAGTCCCAGCACAGCACTGGGGCAGTTTCTGCTTCCTGGAACTGTCTGCCCACAGACTTAGGGGGAATCAAGTGGCTGATCACAGGGGGATTGCAAAGATCCCTTTGCTGGAGCTGAGGCAAGATTCTCTTGCTTTGCCTGTGCTTGGATCTGTGTCACAGTTCTGGGTGATGGTCCTGGGGTGATGAAGAGTGCTGTCATGGTAGAGTTCATAGTGGTGGTGGAGAGGGAATCCTCCTCACAGTTTCAAGGCAGAAAAGAGTACTTGTGGTCACTCATAGACCATAGTACAGGCCAGGAAAAGAGTAAACATCTCACCCTTGATCTTACCACTTTGGAAGAACTGAAATTTTACAGGTCCCTAGAAGTATCTCTAAAAACAGCTGCACAAAACCCCTGAAGCTTGGGACAGTACATTATCCACATTGGAAGCAGACTCCTACCTTAACAAAAAGTTTAAAACTCAAGTAATTGGCTGGGATCATGAGCAAACCGGACAAAAAATGTCAGACCATAGAATCTTTCTTTGGTGACAAAGAAGATCAAAACATACAACCAGAAGAAGACAACAAAGTCAAACCTCCAACATCCAAAGCCTCCAAGAAAAATATGAATCAGTCCCAGGCCATGGAAGAGCTCAAAAAGGATTTTGAGAAGCAAGTAAGAGAAGTAGAGGAAAAACTGGGAATAGAAATGAGAGTGATGCAAGAAAATCATGAAAAACAAGTCAATAGCTTGTTAAAGGAGGCCCAAAAAAATAGTGAAGAAAATAACACCTTAAAAAATAGCCTAACCCAAATGGCAAAAGAGGTCCAAAAAGCCAATGAGGAGAAGAATGCCTTCAAAAGCAGAATTGACCAAATGGAAAAGGAAGTCCAAAAGCTTACTGAAGAAAATACTACCGTAAAAATTAGAATGAAGCAAAAAAAAAATTAGAATGAAGCAGATGGAAGCCAATGACTTTATGAGAAATCAAGAAATTATAAAACAAAACCAAAAGAATGAAAAAAATAGAAGACAATGTGAAATATGTCATTCGAAAAACAACTGACCTAGAAAATAGATCTAAGGGAGATACTTTAAAAATTATTGGACTATCTGAAAGTCATGATCAGAAAAAGAGCTTAGACATCATCTTTCAAGAAATTATCAAGGAAAATTGCCTTGATATTCTAGAACCAGAGGGTAAAATAAAATTGGAAAGAATCCACTGATCACCTCCTGAAAGAGACCCCCAAAGGAAAACTCCTAGGAATATTATAGCCAAATTCCAGAGTTCCCAGGTCAAGGAGAAAATATTGCAAGCAGCCAGAAAGAAACAATTCAAGTATTGTGGAAACACAATCAGGATTACACAAAATTTAGCAGCTTCTTCATTAAGGGACCAGAGGGCCTGGAATATAATATTCCAGAGGGCCAAGGAGATAGGACTACAACCAAGAATCACCTACCCAGCAAAACTGAGTATAATCCTTCAGGCAAAAAATGGACATTCAGTGAAATTGGGCCTTTCAAGCGTTCTTGATGAAAAGACCAGAGTTGAATGGAAAATTTGACTTTCAAATACAAGACTTAAGAGAAACATGAAAATGTAAACAGGAAAGAAAAATCATAAGGGATTTGTTAAGGTTGAACTGTTTACATTCTTGCATAGAAAGATGATATTTGTAACTCATGAGACCTTTGTTAGTATTAGGGTACTTGAAGGGGAAAAAAATTATATGTATGTATAGATAGACAGACAGACAGATAGATAGATAGATGATAGATAGATAGATAGATAGATAGATAGATAGATAGATAGATAGATAGATAGATAGATAGATAGATAGATGGCACAGGGTGAGTTGAAGATGAAGGGGTGATATCTGGAAAATAAAATTAAGGGGTGAGAGAGGATTATACTGGGAAGAGAAAGGGAGAGGTAGAATGGGGTAAATTATCTCACATAAAACAGACTAGAAAAGGCTTTTACTGTGGAGGGAAAACAGGGGAAGGTTAGAGGGAATGAGTGAATCTTATTCTCATCAGATTGGCTTAAGGAGGGAATAATATACTCAATTGGGTATGGAAATCTATTTTACCTTACAGGAAAATAGGGAGGGAAGGAGACAAAAGAGCAGGGGGATGATAAAGGGAAGGCAGATTAGGGGAGGGGTTATCAGAATCAAACGCTTCTAAGGTGGGACAGGGTCAAAAGAGAGAATAGAATAAATTTGGGGCGTGATAGGATTAATTGAAATATACTTAGTTTTTCACAACATGATTACTATGGAAGTGTTTTGCATGACTACACATGTATAACCTGTATTGAGTTGCTTGCCTTCTCAGTGAGGGTAGGGGGAGGGAGGAAGGGAGAAAATTTGGAACCCAAAATTTTAAAAACAAATGTTAAAAAAATTTGTTTTCACATGCAACCAGGAAATAAGATATACAAGAGGTATAGAAATCTATCCTGCCTTACAGGAAAATTGAAGGGGAAGAGGGGGAGGAGATAGAAGGGAGGGAAGATTAGGGGAAGGGGTATTCAGAATGCATCCCATCTTGGGGTGGGGGGAGGGATGAGATGGGGAGAAAATTCGGAACTCAATCTTGTGGAAGTGGATGTTGAAAACTAAAAATAAAGAAATTAACAGCCTTAAAAAAAACTGAAGTGAGCAAAACTAGAACATTTCACAAAGTAACAGCATTATAATGATGGTCAATTGTGAAAGACTTAGCCACTTTACTCAATACAATGATCCAACACAATTCCAAAGGATTCACAATAAAAAATACTATCCACATAGAGAAAATTGATTAACTCTGAGTGCAGCCTGAAGCAAAATTTTTTCACTCACCTTATTTTTCTTGTTTTTTTTTTTGCAACATGACTAATATGAAAATATGTTTTGCATGATTTCACATATCTAATGGAAACAATTGGATTTAATAATCTAATGTAAGAGAAAATGGAAAGCATAAATTACTTAGAAAAGAACTCCTTATTTTATAAAAACCTAGGAAATTTGAAAGTAATCTGGAAGAAATTAGGCTTAGATTAACAATGTACACTACATAATACATTCAAAATAGATACATGACCTCAATATTAAAGATCACATTATTTAAAAAAATTGAAGAAAATCTTATCATATAATTTTCTCAGCTATGAGCAGTGAAATCAAACAAGGAATAAAGGTAATTACAGCTGTAAAAAAAAGATAACTTTTATTACAGGAAACTGAAACACTTCTGCGCAAACAACATTAATGCACCACAGATAAGATGGGAAACAGTCAAGTGAGAAAAAGAAATCATTGTATCAAATTTCTTTGATAAAGATTGGGAATCCAAATAATTAATAGATATTTAGGTATGACCAAAGCTATTCCCCCATAGAGAAATGGTCAAAAATATGAACAAACACTCCTTAAAATAATTGCAAATTATTGTTATCCTTATGAAAGAATGTTTCAAATCAATAATGACAAGAAATGTGAATCAAAACAACTCAGAGGTTTTACCTCACGTGCTACAAATTGGCAAAGATAATAGTCAATGTTAAAGAGGTTGTGGGAAGATAGGTCCAGGAATACACTCAGTGAAACTGTGAATCAGTACAACCATTTTGGAGAGCAATTTGGGATTATGCAAATAATGTGACTAAAATCAGTAAGCCCTTTTACCAATGTTTCTATCAGTAGACTTATAGCTAAGGAGGCTGTGGATAAGAAAAAGTCTCCATCTATACCAAAATATTTATAGTAAAACCTTTTTTGTGACAGGAAAGAATTGAAAACAAAGTGATGCTCACTGACTTGAAAATGGCTAATTGTGGAAGAAGTGACAAATGTGATGACTTTAGAGAAGTATGGAAAGATCTATATGAACTAGAGCAGAACAAAGTAAGTAGAACCAAGAAAATAATACAAATAATGACTACTACAACATAAATGGAAAGAACAACTACCCAAAAAAAGTGAATGTACAAAATTACAAAGAACAAGCGTGGCTCTAAAGAAGAGCTATGTGAAAATCTCATCCATTCTACCCCTTGGCAGAAGTGGGAGATCCATGAGTGTGGTACATTGCTCACCTTTTCAGACTTTGTTGATTTAATTGATCAATTATGATGAATTTTTCCTCTTCTTTTTCTTTGTTTTTGTCTTTCTACAATATTGTTTTATGGGATAGCTCTTTGTGAAGGGGACAGGAGAAACTAGGGGAAATTGTGTAAAACCTTAGTAAATCAGTAAAACCTTACTTAAAAAAACAGAAAGGAAACTTATTTAGTGATGTTGAAGGAAGTATCAAAGAAATCTCTGAAGGCAATAGTAGGATTGCTGTCAATTAAGCATGGAGCAAGGCCAAAAAGGATAAATAAATAAAAGTATCCTGGGTTGGAATCTCAATGAAGTTGGGTAGGAGCTGGGGTAATAGGTTGCAGCTTAGCTGAAGGACAACTCAGTTGAAAGCCCAGTTTTTAGTTTTGCCTACTTCAGCATATTAAAGGAACTATGTCATTTAAAATATGAACCTGACAGAACCACAAGGTAGATTATACCTTGGAAATAGCTATTTCCGGTCCTGCCGTAATTACATTTAATATGCTGCCTTTGAAGTGTTATGGTGAAAATCTCCCAAACTCAACACTCTGTTTCTACCTAGTAGATTGATATTTGCCCCTAACAAGTTGAGCCAGACTTTAAGTTGCAGTCCCAAGAAACATGCAAGAGGGCTTCTTCTGCCTTCAGGTCATAACCAGTCTAAAGGAAGAAAACACATTCCAAACGCTAATGTGTTTATTTTCAGTTCTTTCTCTATTTCTTTTCAAGCACTCACAGTGTCTAGTCTTCATGCCATTTCTTTGGTGTTAGATTATAAAGCTCAGAAGGGCCTGGAGACAATTGCTATTTCTTTTGTATTTTTGCAGAATATACAATATATTATTTTTTACACAGTAACACACAATAAGCATTGACTACTGAGAGGTCAGTGACAACAAAAGGAAGAGATGGTCATCTATTTGAGAAATTGGATTTGGAGGATATAATACCAACTGCTCTGTAAATTGTTCCAACTCTAGGAAGCTTGGAAATAATAATGTTAAGTCATTTAAATATTTTTAAGTAATTTCCATATGGGTAAGATTAGGCACTTGATCACTAGTCCTCAATTCCAAACCCATCCTTCATTCCATCCATTTTTGCCATTATCTGAATAGTAAATAGTTAAATTATTTATAATATGTCTCTCATTTCAGTACAAGGCTTGAAGGAAGCTGTGGGCTCCAAAAGTGGAGTACAGGAGGGAGAATATTCCCCACCTCTGCTCTAAGTATTGAGAATTTGCAGAGGCAGAGTGGAATATTTTGTATAAACACATGTAGGGAATAAAGTGTGTGAATGGAAACAATGTGTACAAATTTTTTTTAAATAGGCTAAAATGGATTCTAAAAGGATTTAAATGCTAAACAGGGGAATTTATATTTTAACCTAAAGGCAATTAAGAGCAATACTGAAGTTTCTATAACAGAAGAGTGATATGATCAGATGTGTACTTCAGGAATATCAATTAGCTGAATGGAGAAGGGATTGGAGAGGAGAGAGACCAAATGTAGAGTGTCCAATAAGAAGGCTAAAACAATATTCCTGACTGGATATGATGAGGGCATAGACATAGGACGAAGTACTAAGAAGAGGACAAAAGAGTGAGATGCTGCAGAAGTAGAATTGACAAGACTTGGCAACTTAATGGAAATGGGAGGTGAGTGATTCAAGAGCTGAGAATGGTTTCTGGGTTCTAAATTTAGGTGACTAGAAGAATGGTGGTTCTATTAACAGAAAAAGTGAAGTTAGAAGGAGGGATGCATTTAGGAAGGAAGATAAAGAATTCTGCTTTGGACATAGAATTATGAATTTGAGATGTCTATAGGTTATGCAGATGAAAATGTCAATCAGGCAGATGGCTATGTGGAACTGGATATCAGTAGAGAGATGTGCACTGGAGATGTAAATTTTGGAATCATCTGTGTAATGATGATAACTAGATTCACAGAAACTAATGAGATCCACAAAAAAAAAAAAATTAGCATGAAAAGAAAAAAAGAGCCCAGGACAGAGCCCAGGGTACATCTTCACACAGAGGCTGAACCACAGATAGTTAAACTGCGAAAGAAATGAAGATGATTGGCATGACAAGTAGGAAAAGAAATATGATGAACAATGTCATGAAAATCCAGGGAGGAGAGAATTTCTGTACGATGGGGCAAGTCAACTAGTGTGAAATGCTGCAGAGAGATTAGGAAGGATGAGGACTAAGAAAAGGATATTGACTTCAACAATTAAGAAATCATTAATGACCAACAGAGAGCCATTTCTATTGAGTGGTGGGAACAGAAAATAGTGATGGAGAAGTGAGTAGAAGATAAGAAATGGGAAACAACAAGGGGATAGCTTTTTTCTAGAAGCTTGGATATGACAGGGTAGGTAATGATTATCCTTTCTAGATCTAGTTCTCTTACCTTATGAAAAATCAGAATGTATTTAACCTGATATCTTAGACACAGTCTGACACACATAATTCCCAAACATCTGGGATCTGATTCAAGTTTAAGCTAACTCAACTAATCAGCATTTGGGAAAAGTTACCTCCTAAACTCCTATAAATGAATTCTTATAGATGGGCCACCCTATATTGTGTCTCACTTAGAAATAAAACACGTTGGGCCAAGTATTTTGACTAAATGGGATCTTCGTAAAAGCTAAATCTGCTAAGATCCAAGGCCTTCCCTCCAAATGCATTAGAAAATGATCCTATACTTTGAAAATTAATAGTGGTTACAAGGTGGATCCTTTGTCACAGTTGTTGGCAGATGGTAGTCTGAAATGTTTCTTTGATGCTAAATAATTTCCTAGGAAGGCTTAATGCCTCAAAATTGTCACACACACACACACACACACACACAATTAGGCTCGAGTTCCTATTTAAAAAGAAATTTGCTATTAAATTTCCCCCATATGTTGCACTAAACATCCCTCCCCTACCCTCCACCTCACTTCAAACTTGTCTGTTCTCTTAAGGATTTTAGGCTAAAAACAAAAAAAGTGAAAGGGAATATGTTGATGCCAAAAGTAGTATAGAAAACTAGGTCCTTCATATACACAATTGCCATTTTTCAAAGCTTGTTATGCATTAGGTTCTTGCAGACTTTCATGCTTGTTAAAATGACAGTGTCAAAGGTAATAAAGTTATTAATCTAATACAAAATCATTTTGAATCCATATGTTGGATTTACCCCCAGAAATAAAAGTGTGATAAAAACAAATGCATTCCTTCCACAGACAGCAACCATTCTGTAGCTTAATAGGTAATCTTTGAAAGTTGCTGTTGCTAGCCAATGTGATAATAAATCTCTCTAAGAAGGTTTATAAAAATAAGGCAGTGATCAAAAAGGACAGTGTTCTAGAAATAATGTTTTCATCACATTAGGTCTTTGGATCTTGTAAAAATTCTATAATACTTACAAAATATAGAAAATGTTGCTACTTCTGAACACAAATAAATATATGAAAGATCCATGCAAAAGGTGATTTATAAGTTATACTTTTCATATGTCTGCTTGTAAGTGTGTGTTGGGGGCAAGGTGGAAGGTGAGTGTGGAAAAGGGTATAAAAAGCACCCATAATTTTCTCTAAGCACTATTACTTCCAATTTCACAGTTTTGTCCATTAACCATAAATTCATATCATGTAACAGCAGGCTCCTGATGGTATTGATGCATATATTTTCAATGAGAACAGAAGTCATATGGCAATATACATTCAGTCTAGCTCTGCACAATACAATCTTATCACAGTGCAATTTGTTACCAAATGCCATTCCAGAGGCCATGCTTTCAGCACATAGCTCTTGTTTTATTAGGAAACATCAAATATGGCAAAGTGATTCTTTGCCTGGCATGTTGACACAGCCTGGAAAAACTAAAAATGTGTAAAATAATGGTGGCCAAAAAAAAATATCAAGAAATGAGTTCAAATGTATTTCTTGAGGCAAGAATAGTGTGGAAATGCTCTGAAACTGAACATTGTACTCCATTTGTCTTCTAAGTGATAATTTTACAGTGAGAAGATTTGTGATTCACCTACCTCCATTCCATTAGGTGACCAAATAATATGCCAAGCTAGATGAATAAACAGAACCCAAAGTAGGTGGTCTATATCTTGGAAAAGATGAGGAAATCTGGCCATTTATGGAATCTCATATTGGGAGGCATTAATTTTCTTTTTGCCTATATATGACCAGGGAATTTCAGAATCAGGCAGATGGAAGAAAGAGAAGGCCCTATTACTCAAAGCCACATATGAAACCATGGAGGGATTACAGTGCTTCATTTCAATGGCAAAATAGAGTAATAAATCCAAACCATGTATGCTATAAATTAATCTGTAATTGTTAAGCCAAGATGTGTACTGATTTATTAACTGATCTTTTTTGCATCAAAGGCTACTACCAAGTTAAATATATACCTGACACTGAGAATGTATGCAAGGCTATGTACACGGAATGAATAAGTAGTCCGTGAAACAAAGGGAAATATGAGCCTTTATTTTCATTATTAAATGGAGAGGAAAATTCCTAGACATTTAAATGATGATTGATCTAATCAGTCATTTCAATTAGTTGTCCATACCAACCTCAACAACCCCTGAAATCAGGGCCCTTCAAAATTTCACTAGAGAAACTGACCTGGCACTTAATCGATCCACCTGTCATGAATCTATCATTCATTTGAATGATAGTTTTTTTCCTATTATATCCTACCTTAGGTTCAGGTTTAATGTCATATGCATATAGAGAGGTTCTAATTAGTGCTAATAATGAATTCGGGTGAAGTTTATATATGCATTTGAATTAACACTGTTCAAAGTTTTAAATATGTAAAATATAGTAATTGACTATATCCCAATGAAAATATGTAGTACAAATTCTAATAATCTGACCACTCTATAGGATTTATTAGTTATACTAATGAGGACTTAACTGCATGCATGTGTTTGCAAAATAAATACATAACCCCCAGAAGCTAGGTGGTGCTGTGGTTAGAGCACTGGCCCTAAAGTCAGGAGGACCTAAGTTCAAATCCAGTTTCAGAGACTTACTAGCTGTGTGACCCTGAGCAAGTCATTTAACACTGCTTGCCTCCTCCCCTCCCCCCCAAAAAATTAGATACATAACCCAATCTTTATTTTTTTAATAATTCATTTATTTTCAGTTTTCAACATTCATTTCCATAAGCTTTTGAATTTTAAATTTTCTCCCCCTCCCTGTCCACCTCCCTTCCCAAAATGGCATGCAATCTGATATAGGTTCTACATACACATTCCTATTAAACATATTTTCACATTAGTCATGTTGTTAAGAAGAAATAGAACCAATAGGAGGAACCACAGAAAGAAGAAACAAAACAAAACAGAAAAAAAGAGCAAATAGTATGCTTCAATCTGCATTCAAACTCCACAGTTCTTTCTCTGGATGTGGATAGCATTTTCTATCATGAGACTTTTGGAGATGTCTTAGATCCTTGCATTGCTGAGAAGAGCTAACTCTATCAAAGTTATTCATTGCACATTGTGGCTGTTACTGTGTACAACATTCTCCTGGTTCTGCTCACTTCACTCAGCATCAGTTCATACAAGTCTTTCCAGGTTTTTCTGAAGTCCACCTGCTCATCATTTCTTATACCATAATAGTATTCCACTACATTCACATACCACAACTTGTTCAACCATTCCCCAATTGATGGGCATCCCCTCAATTTCCAATTCTTTGCCACCACAAAAAGAGGTGCTATAAATATTTTTGTACATGTGGTTCCCTTTCTCATTTGTATGATCTCTTTAGGATACATAGTTTCAAATTGCTCTCCAAAATGGTTGGATCAGTTCACAACTCCACCAATAATGCATTAATGTTCGAATTTTCCCACATCTTCCCCAACATTTATCATTGTCCTGTTCTGTCATGTTAGCCAATCTGATAGGCGTGATGTGGTACCTCAGAGTCATTTTGATTTGCATTTCTCTAATCAATAGTGATTTACAGCACTTTTTTCATATGACTATAGATAGCTTTAATTTCTTCATCTGAAAACTGCCTATTCATATCCTTTGCCCGTTTATCAAATGGGAATGAATTGTATTCTTATAAATTTGACTCAGTTCTCTATATATTTTAGAAATGAGTCCTTTATCAGAGACACTAGTTGTAAAAATTCTTTCCCAGTTTTCTGCTTTCCTTCTAATCTTTGTTGAACTGTCTTTGTTTGTGCAATAACTTTTCAATTTAATGTAATCAAAATTATCCATTTTGCATTTCATAATGTTCTCTATCCCTTGTTTGGTCATAAATTCTTCTGTTCTCTATAAATCTGCCTTGCTCTCCCTTTGCTTATAGTACAAGCCTTTATCTAAACCATCTAAACCATGAACCCATTTTGACTTTATTTTGGTATATGGTGTAAGATTTTGGTCTACACCTAGTTTCTGCCATACTCTTTACCAGTTTTCCCTGCATTTTTGTCAAATAGTGAGTTCTAAACCCAGAAGCTGGGGTCTTTGTGTTTATCAAACAGTAGATTACTATAGTCATTGATGACTGTGTCTTATGGTACCTAACCTATTCCATTGATCCACCACTCTATCTCTTAACCAGTACCAAGTAGCTTTGATGATTACTGTTTTATAATACAATTTAAGGTCTGGTACAGATGGGCCACTTTCCCCTGCATTTCTTTTCATTAGTTCCCTTGATATTCTGGACCTTTTGCTCTTCCAGATGAATCTTGTTGTTGTTGTTTTTTTCTAGCTCTATAAAATAATTTTTGGTAGTTTGATTGGTAGCACTGAATAAGTAAATTAATTCAGGTAGAATTGTCATTTTTATTATATAAGCTTGGCCTACCCATGAGCAACTGATGTTTTTCCAGTTATTTAGATCTGACTTTGTGTGAAAAGGGTTTTATAATTGTGTTCATATAGTTCCTGGGTTTGTTTTGTCAGGTATACTCCCAAATATTTTATAATGTCTACAGTAATTTTAAATGGAATTTCTCTATCTCTTGCTGTTGGGCTTTGTTGGTAATATATAGAAATGGTGATGATTTATGTGGGCTTATTTTATGTCCTGAAACTTTGCTAAAATTGTTTATTACTTCAAGTAGTTTTTATTTGATTCTCTAGGATTCTCTAAGTACATCATCATATCATCTGCAAAGAGTGATAGCTTTGTTTCTTCCTTGCCTATTCTAATACCTATAATTTCTTTTTCTTTGCTTATTGCTAAACTAGTACCATATTGAACAACAATGATGATAATGGACGTCCTTGTTTTAGCCCTGGTCTTATTGGAAATACTTCTAGCTTATTCCCATTACATATAATGCTTGCTGAAGGTAGATGCTACTTATCATTTTAAGGAAGACTTCATTTATTCCTATGCTCTCTAGTGTTTTTAATAGGAATATGTGTTGAATTCTGTCAAAAAAAATTTTCTGCATCTATTGAGATAATCATGCAGCTTCTGTTAGTTTTGTTGCTGATATGATCAATTATGCTGATAGTTTTCCTAATATTGAACCAGCCCTGCATTCCTAGTATAAATCCTACCTGGTCATAGTGTATTATTTTGGTAATAAGTGGCTGTAATCTTTTTGCTAATATTTTATTTTATTAGGGAAATTGGTCTATAATTTTCTTTCTCTGTTTTGACTCTTCTTGGTTTAGGTATCAGCACCATATTTGTATTGTAAAAAGAATTTGGTGAGACTCCTTCTTTGCCTATTTTCCCAAATAATCTATATAGTATTGGAATTAATTGTTCTTTTAATGTTTGATAGAATTCCTTTGTAAATCCATCTGACCCTGGAGATTTTTTCCCAGGAAGTTCATTGATGGTTTGTTCAATTTCTTTTTCTGAGAAGGGGTTATTTATGTATTTTACTTCCTCTTCTGTTAATTTGGGCAATTTATATTTTTGTAAATATTCATCAATTTCACTATGATTGTCAAAATTATTGGCATACACTTGGGCAAAATAGTTCCTAATTATTGTTTTAATTTCCTCTTCATTGGTGGTGAATTAGCCCTTTTTCATATTTCATACTAGTAATTTGGTTTTCTTCTTTCTTTTTTAATTAAATTAAGCAAAAGTTTATCTATTTTATTTTTTTTATAAAGCCAGCTCTTAGTTTTATTCATTAGTTCAATAGTTTCTTAATTTCAATTTTGTTAATCTCTACATTGGTTTTCAGCATTTCTATTTTGGTATTTAATTGGGGGTTTTTAATTTGTTCTTTTTCTAGTTTTTTTTTTTTAGTTGCATGCTCAATTCATTGATCTCCTCTTTATTTTATTCATGTACACATTTAGAGATATAAACTTCCCCTAAGAATTGCTTTCCTTGCATCCCATAAGCTTTGGTATGTTGTCTCATTATTGTCATTTTCTTGGATGAAGTTATTGATTGTTTCTATGATTTGTTGTTTGACCCACTCTTTCTTTAGGATTAGAATATTTTGTTTTCAATTAATTTTTCCATGGCCTTTTATTACATATAATTTTATTGCATCATGATCTGAAAAGGATGCATTTAATATTTCTGCCTTTCTGCACTGAATTGTGAGGTTTTTAAGCCCCAGTACAAGGTCAATTTTTGTGTAAGTGCCATGTACTACTGAGAACAAAGGTATATTCCTTTCTATCCCCATTCAATTTTCTTCAAAGGTCTACCATATCTAACTTTTCTAAAATTCTATTCATCTCCTTAACTTCTGTCTTGTTTATTTTGTAGTTAGATTTATCTAGTTCAAAGAGGGGGAGGTTGAGGTCTCCCACTAGTATAGTTTTGCTGTCTATTTCTTCCTGTAACACCCTTAACTTCTCCTCTAAGAATGTGGATGCTATACTGGTTGGTGCATATATGTTTAGTAATGATATTACTTCATTGTCTACGGTGACTTTTAGTAGGATGTAGTTTCCATCTTCATCCCTTTTATTTATTTTTGCTTTAGCATTGTCTGAGATGAGGATTGCTATCCCTGCTTTTTTTTTTTACTTCAGCTGGAGCATAATAATATATTGAACTCCAGCCTTTTACCTTTACCCTATGTGTATCCCTCTGTTTCAAATGTGTTTCTTGTAAACAACATATTATTTTTAATCCAATCTGCTATCTGCTTCTGTTTTATGGGAGAATTCATCCCATTTACATTCATTGTTATGATTACTATCTGTGTCCTCTCCATCCTACTCCCCTCTCTCCTGTTTATGCTTCTCTTTCTCTTTTTCTCCCTTTCCTTCCTCACTAGAGTTTTGCTTTTGACCACCACCTCCCTCAATCTGCCCTCCCTTCCATCAGCCCCCTCCCTTTTATTTCCCCCTTCCCCTCCTGCTGCCTATACGACAAGTTAAATTTCTATACCTAACTGAATATGTTATTCCCTCCTTGAGCCAAATCCAATAAAAGTAAAGCTCAAACAATGCTTATCTCCCTCCCTTCTTTCCCTCTACTGCAATATGTCTTTGTGCCTCTTAATGTGATGTAATGTATCCTTTTCTGCTTCCTCCTTTCCTCTTCTCCCATTACAGTTCCTTTTCACCACTTCATTAGGTTTTTTATCATCACATCAAAGTCAATTTAAACCCGCCCCCTCTGTATATGTATATGCCTTCTGAATGTTGTAATAAAGTTACAATCCTCAACAGTTATAAGTATCATCTTCCCATGCAGGGATACAGTTTACCCTTATTGAATGACATGTTGTTGTTGGTTTTTTTTTTCTTTTCTGTTTATTTTTTTATGCCTCACTTGAGTCTTGGATTTGAAGATCAAGTTTTCCATTGAGCTGTGATCTTTTCATCAGGAAAGTCTGGAAGTCCCCTATTTCATTGAATGTCCATCTCCTCCCCTAAAAGATTATGCTCAATTTTGCTGGTTAGCTGATCTTTGGTTGTAATCCAAGCTCCTTTGCCTTACGGAATATCACATTCCAGTCCCTCTGGTCTTTTAAAGTAGAATCTGCAAGGTCCTGCATAATCTTGACTGTGGTTCTACAATATTTGAATTGTTTTTGTTTTTGTTTTTCCTGGCTGCTTGCTGGATTTTCTCCTTGACCTGATAATTCTGGAATTTGGCCGCAATATTCCTTGGCATTTTCAATTTGGGATCTCTTTCAGGAGGTGATTGGTGGATTATTTCAATAACTATTTTACCCTCTGGTTCTAGGTCCTCAGGGCAGTTTTCCTTGATGATATCCTGAAAGAAGCTGTCCAGGCTCTTTTTTTTTCATCATGGCTTTCAGGTAGACTAATAATTCTTAAGTTATCTCTCCTGGACCTATTTTCCATCATTTTTTTCCAATGAGGAATTTTACATTTTCTTCCTTTTCTTCATGCTCTCAATTTTGTTTTACCGATTCTTGATTTCTCATAGAGTCATTAGCTTCCAATTGCCCAATTCTAATTTTTAATGAATCATTTTCTTGTACCTCCTTTTCCATTTGGCCCATTTTACTTTTTTTAATTTTAATTTATTTTTTAATAATAATTTTATTATTAATAATAATAAATAAATAATAAAAGTAAATAAATTTAATTTTTTTATTTTTAGTTTTCAACATTTACTTCCACAAGATTTTGAGCTCCAAATTTTCACCCCATCTTGCCCCTCCCCCCACCCCAAGATGGCATGTATTCTGAATACCACTTCCCCTAGTCTGCTTTCCCTGCTATCTCTCCCCCCATTCCCCTTCTATTTTCCTGAAGGACAGGATAGATTTCTGTACCCCATTTACTGTATTTCTTATTTCCCAGTTGCATGTGAAAACATTTTTTTTAAACATGTGTTTTTTTAAATTTTGGGTTCCAAATTTTCTCCCTTCCGCCCTCCCCACCCACTCTCATTGAAAAGGCAAGTAACTCAATATAGACTATACTTGTGCAGTTATGCAAAACACTTCCACAGTAGACATGCTATGAAAAACTAACTCTATTGCCCTTAATCCTATCCCGCCCCCCATTTATTCTATTCTTTCTTTTCACCCTGTCCCTCCTCAGAAGTATTTGCTTCTGATTACCCCCTTTCCCAATCTGCCCTCCTCTCTATCATCCCCCTACTCTCTTGTCCCCTTCCCCTACTATTTTCCTGTAGAGTAAGACAGATTTCCATACCCAATTGAGTGTGTATATTATACCCTCCTTAAGTCAAATTCTATGAGAATAAGATTCACTCATTTCCTCTCACCTTTCCCCGGTTCCCCTCCACTATAAGAGCCTTTTCTTTTCTGTTTTTTTTTTTTTTTGTGAGATAATTTACCCTGTTCTAACTTTCCCTTTCTCCTTCTCCTAGTTTAATCCTCTCTCATCCCTTAATTTTATTCTCCATATATAACCCCTTCATCTTCAACTCACCCTGTGCCCTCTATGTATCTATGTATCTATGTATCTATCTACATATAATTTTTTCCCTCCAACTACCCTAATAGTGACAAAGGTCTCATGAGTTACAAATATCTTTCCATGCAGGAATGTAAACAGGTCAACCTTAATAAGTCTCTTATGATTTCTCTTTCATGTTTACCTCTTCATTTTTCACTTGAGTCTTGTATTGGAAAGTCAAATTTTCTATTCAGCTCTGGTTTTTTCATCAAGAATGCTTGAAAGTCCTCTATTTCACTGAATGATCATTTTTTCCCCTGAAGGATTATACTCAGTTCTGCTGGGTAGGTGATTCTTGGTTGTAATCCTATCTCCTTTGCCCTGCAGAATATGGTATTCCATGCCCTGTGGTCCCTTAATGTAGAAGCTGCTAAATCTGGTGTTATCCTGATTGTGTTTCCACAATACTTGAATTATTTCTTTCTGGCTGCTTGTAATATTTTCTCCTTGATCTGAGAAATCTGGAATTTGGCTACAATATTCCTAGGAGTTTCTCTTTGGGGATCTCTTTCAGGAGGAGATCGATGGATTCTTTCAATTTCTATTTTGCCCTCTGCTTCTAAAACATCAGGGCAGTTTTCCTTGATAATTTCTTGGAAGATGATGTCTAGGCTCTTTTTTTGATCATGGCTTTCAGAGAGTCCAGTAATTTTTAAGTTCTCTCTCCTGGATCTATTTTCCAGGTCAGTTGTTTTTCCCATGAGATATTTCACATTGTTTTCTAATTTTTTCATTCTTTTGGATTTGTTTAACGGTGTTTTGATTTCTCATAAAGTCACTAGCTTCCAATTGCTCTATTATAATTTTTAAGAAAGTACTTTCTTCAGTAATCTTTTGGACTTCCTTTTCCATTTGGCCAATTTTGCTTTTTAGGGCATTCTTTTCTTCATTGGCTTTTTGGACCTCTTTTGCCATTTGGGTTAGGCTATTTTTTAAGCTGTTATTTTCTTCAGTATTTTTTTGGGTCTCCTTTAGCAAGCTGTTAACTTGCTTTTCATGATTTTCTTGCATCACTATCATTTCTCTTCCCAGTTTTTCCTCTACTTCTCTTACTTGCTTCTCAAAATTCCTTTTGAGCTCTTCCAAGGCCTGGGACTAATTCATATTTTTCTTGGAAGTTTTGGATGTAGGAGCTTCGACTTTGTTTTATTCTTCTGGTTGTATGTTTTGATCTTCTTTGTCACCAATGTAAGATTATATACTCTGACTCTTTTTGGGCTGCTTGCTCATGATCCCAACCAATTACTTGAGTTTGAAACTCTTTGTTAAGGTAAGAGTCTATTTCCAATGTGGAGAATGTACTGTCCCAAGCTTTGGGGGTTTGTATAGCTGTTTTCAGAGATACTTCTAGGGACCTTTAAATTTTCAGTTCTTCCAAGGTGGTATGATAAGGGGCGAGGTGTTTCCTCTCCACGGCCACGACAAGCTCCACCACACCAGGGCTCCTCCTTGCCTCAGGACCGCCCCTCAGAACTGTGACCCAGATCCAAGCACCTGTGAAGCAAGAGATTCCTGCCTCAGCCCTGGCAAAGAGATCCTTGCAATCCCTCTCTGATCAGCCACTGGATTCCCCCTCAGTCTCTGGGCTGGAAGCTCAGAAGCCTGCCACTGCCCTCAGGCGGCTGAGATCTAGCTTCCTCTCTCACTGCAGGAACAGACTTTTCCCACTGACCTTCTAAGTTGTCTTTGGTGTTTGTGGGTTGAGAAGTCTGGAAACTACCACAGCTGCCTGAGATTCAGATCCTCTGAGGCCTGCTCCAGGGTCGCTGTGGCCTGCGCACCCACGCCGAACTGCGCTCCTCTCCCAGACTGGCGTGATATACCTTTACGATCAGCCATCCAGGTTGTCTTGGGCTGGAAATTTGTATTACTCTGTCTTTTTGTGGGTTCTGCTGCTTTAGAATGCATTTAGAGCCATTTTTGGTAGGTATTTGGAGGGATTTGGGGGAGAGCTCTAGCAAGTCACTGCTTTCCCTTTGCCATCTTGGCTCTGCCGCCCCATTTTACTTTTTAGAGAGTAGTTTTCTTCAGTTCACTTTTTTCCCATTTTTCCATTTCAACTGTATTTTTAAATTAATTATTCAATTTTTCTTCTACCTCCCTCATTTGACTTTTAAAATCCTTCTTCAGCTCTTCCAAGAAGGTTTTTTGGGCTTAAAACCTGCTCATATTCCCCTCTGTGTTTTCATTTGTGGGTATATTGACAATGTCATCCTCTTCTGAATTTGTGTTTTGATCTTTGTTGTCACCAAGATACTTTTTGATGGTCATTGTTTTTCTATGTTGCCTTTTGTTCATGTTGTTTGCCTTTTTTCTGGCTTTTAAAGTTGATCTCTGTTTCTAGGGCACAGAAGGTACTATCCCAAACTTCTTGTGCTGGGGGCTAGGGGCCTGGTTACTGGTTTGCTGAGGTGGGGCTTGCCACTGGTTTATTGGGACATCTCCCTTCCTGTACTGGTCCCCTTCAGCCACAGCAAGAGGGACCTTTCCTGTTAATCCCCCTAACTTCAAGAGCTAACAAAAAACTGCTATATCTAGTCTTTCTGCTGACTCTACTATGTCAGGATTTTTCCTGGGGCAATATTCTCTAGGTTTTTCAAGGTCAATAAGGAAGGGTGAGAGCGACTTACTGCTTACTCCACCATCTTGGCTCCCAGAAGTTGAAATAGGTGACTTTCAAACATTCAGTCTGAGGGCTAATAGCTCCAGGAGCAGCACTGTGGCTGCTGCTGCTTTTGCTACTCATTCAGTCACTCCCAAGGCCTGTTTTTGGTTTGTTGGTGCCCGGGCTGTATTTGCATACCCTGCAGTCCTGTGCTGGGCTATGCTTCTCTCTCATCCAGTTCCAACAGACCCCTCCCACTGACCTGCTAAGTTGTCTTTGGTTTCTGTGGGCTGAAAAGACTGGAAACTGCCATTGCTCCTGGTAATTCATTTCCCCAATGCCTATCAAGTTTCGCTTAGGCTGGGTCTGTGCTGCATGCTGGATGCTCCTCTCTCAGGCCAGTGTAACAGATCTTTCCTGTCAACTTTCCAGGTTGTCTTGGGTTGGAAATCTGCCTCACTCTGTCTCTTTGTGGATTCTGCCACTCTAGAATTTCCACTTGTCAGAGGTATTTGAAGAGATTTGGGGGAGAGCTCAGGCGAGTCCCTGCTTTCACTGTGCTATCTTCACTCCACCTTCTTATTTGACTGATTCTTGATATCTCATAGAGTCATTAGCTTCCCCTTGCCCAATTCTAATTTTTAATGAATTATTTCATTCTATTATATTTTGTACCTCCTTTTCCATTTGCCCCATTTTAGTTTTTAAGGAGTTCTCTTCAGTGAGTTTTTGTGCCTCCTTTTCTGTTTAGCCAATTCTACTTTTTAAGGAGTTGACTTCTTCAGTGTTCTTTTTTTCCATTTGGCCAATTGTATTTTTAAAGACTTGTTTTCTACAGTCACTTTTTGTCCTTCCTTTTCCAAGCTATTGACTGTCTTTTGCATACTTCCCATTTCTTTTTCCAATTTTTCTTCTATCTCTCTTATTTGACTTTTAAAATCCTTCTTGATTTTTGCACAAAGCTAATGCAACCAAAATCACGAGGGAAGCAGAAAACTAGGAAAGAATTTTTGCAATCAGCGTCTCTGATAAAGGCCTTATTTCTAAAATATATAGAGAACTGAGTTAAACTTATAAGAATACAAGTCATTCCCCAGTGGATAAGTGGTTAAAGGATATGAACAGGCAGTTTTCAGATGAAAAAATTAAAGCTATCTATGGTCACATAAAAAATGCTCTAAATCACTATTAGAGAAACGCAAATCAAAATGACTCTGAGGTCATCACACCTATCAGATTGGCTTCCATGACAAAACAGGACAATGATAAATGTTGGAGAACGTATGGGAAAATTGGAACACTAATGCATTGATGGTGGTGTTGTGAACTAATTCATCCATTCTGAAGAGCAATTTGGAACTATGCCCAAAAAACTATAAAAATGTGCATGCCCTTTGACAGAGCAATAGCACTTCTAGAGCTGTATCCCAAAGAGATCATAAAAATGAGAAAAGGACCCACGTGTGCAAAAATATCTATAGCACCTCCTTTTGTGGTGGCAAAGAATTGGAAATTGAAGGGATGCCCATCAGTTGGGGAATGACTGAACAAGTTGTGGTATATGGTAATGGAATACTATTGTGCTATAAGAAATGATGAGCAAGTGGACTTCAGAAGACCTGGAAAGACTTGAATTAACTAACACTAAGTGAAGTGAGCAGAACCAGAAGAATGTTGTATACAGTAATATTCACAATGTGTGGACTAACTTTGATAGACTCATTTCTTCTTAGCAATGCAAGAATCCAAGACAAGTTCAAAGGACTTATGATGGAAAATGATGTCCACATACAGAAAAAGAACTATGGAGTCTGAATGCAGATGAAAGAGTATTATTTGCTCTCTCTCTTTTTTTTCCCTTTGTTACTTCTTCCTTGTGGTTTCTCCCATTGGTTCTAATTCTTCTTTACAACCTGATTAATGTGAAAATAGGTTCAATATGAATATATATGTAGACCCTCTATAAAATTGCATGGTGTCTTATAGTAGGGGGAGAGGAGAGATGGAGAGAAAATTTGGAACTCAAAATCTTATGGAAGTGAATGTTAAAAACTAAAAGTAAGTATATAATTTTTAAAAGCCTTCTTGAGCTCTTCCAAGAAGGCTTTTTGGGTTTGAGACCAGTTCATATTCCCCTTTGAGGTTTTGGATGTGGGTATATTAACAATGTTATCCTCTTCTGAATTTGTGCCTTGATCATCCCTGTTCCCATAATAAGAATCTATGGTCATTGTTTGTTTCTGCTTTCTGCTCATGGTGTTTGCCTATTTCCTGGCTTTTAAAGTTGAGCTCTCCTGATGGAAAACAGGTGCAGCTTGCTTCTTGTGCTGGAAGCCTGGGACCTGGTCACTGGCTTTGTGTGCTGACACTTTAAGTCCTGGCAGCTGGAGGCTGTAGGGGTCTGGCAGCTTACTTATGCTGAGCTGGGGTCAGAAGCACTGGAGCTCTTGGGGTGCGGTGGGGAGTCTTGCCCCTGGAGGACACCTGCTCACCTGGACTTCTTTAAAGCATTCAAGGGGGCAGCTAGGTGGTGCAGTGGATAGAGCACTGGCCCTGAAGTCAGGAGGACCTGAGTTCAAATCCAGCCTCAGACCAAACACATGACACTTACTAGCTGTGTGACCCTGGGCTATCTATGGTCACATAAGTGACCATAAGTGCTGAAGCACTGAAATATGTGGCTGCTAGACATAAGTGCTGAAGCACTGAAATATGTGGCTGCTAGAGAATGCCAGTGCATGTGGTGGTTTTCTGAGCTGGTGTTTACCAGTTCCCCTGCCTGTGCTGAGGCACTCAGGGGGTCCTGGTATTAGTTCTTGCCTGATCCACCACCCTGGGTCTCAGGATCTCCCCCTGGTTTGCTGAGAGGGCTTGCTGCTGGCTTGCTGGGATACCTCCTGTCCTGTACTCCTCCCCCTCCCCCAGAGTGAGAGGGACCTTTCCCATTAATCCTCCAAGCTTCCTGGGCTACAAGACTGCTGTACCGTGTCTTTCTGCTGGCTCAGCTGTTCTAAGGTTTTTCCTTGGATGATATTTTCTGGGCTTTCAGAGGTCAAGAAGGCAAGTTGAGAGTGACTTACTTCTTACACCACCATCTTGGCTCCCACAAGTCCCCAATCTTTTATTATATACTGTTAGCAAATCAGTGTTTTTCCACTTACACTTGAAGGGATATATATTTCAATATAACACACACACACACACACATAATACACACACACACACATGTGTATATATACACACATACAGACATATATGTTTATACATAAATGTATGGGTATGTATATATACACATATGTTTATCTATCTATCTATCTATCTATCTATATATATATATATATATACACATATAACTATGCCTAATTCCATTTCATTCATATCATTCTTCCAATTGATTTAGTTCATTAAGGAGTCCATTTTTACCCTCTGAAATATGGTCATTTGATGTTTACTTAGTATCCTTCACAAACTTCAATAGCACTGTCTCTTCACCAACCTTCAGAATATCTGGACAGGCATTGGATTCTTAGCTATAGAATATTAGAAATTTCTATCCCAATAAAATGAGACTGGAAAGCTATTTAAGAAAATTCTAAGCAAGTAATACAACACTCACCAGAAAACTGGCTTGTATTAAATTAGTGGGATCAAACTTAAATAGAAATGGATCTGTGCTGCATATTGACTTCAAAACACACAAATTGGCATTACCTATGTTGTATTATATTTTCTTTTTGTTTTGTTATACATTTCCCAATCATATTTTAATTTGGTTTTGGGCCACACTCAGGTGTTTTGCAGACAGGGACACAGTGAGTTTGATACCTCTATAGCTAAACTGATTTGTATAACAATCTCTGTAACCTTCTACTATTCAAAGAACTATCTCTATCTCTATCTCTTTCTATATTAAACTGAACTTTTTGTGCATATTGCCAGAAAGTAAATACATCTTACTTAGGTGAGAGAAGATTTGCTGTCAACTTCAGTGTGAAGATAACATTAGCTTATGGTCCATGGTCACAGGTTTTTTTTTTAATTTCTATATTAAATACACAATTGCTACACAGAAATCATCAAGGTCATCAAAACACTTGTCTGTAAATGTAGACAATAATTCAATGTATTACACATATGTATCAGTGCAAGACATAGTGTGGCATAATAGTTAGGAGGCCAGCCTTGAGATGATGAAAATCTGCTCTATTGTTTGTGGGCAAATCACTCATTTCTCATGCTTTCTACATGCTGGGCACTGTGCCAAATGCTAGAGATAAAAATATAATGGGGCTTGATTAAAACATGTATGATCATCACTAAGATCATTGACTGACATGGAAGCACCTTGCTTCCCTGTGTTTTCCTACTATGTAGATGGTAGTAGCCTCCTTCAATGACCAGGTCATTTCCTTAAAATGGTCAGACTAGAACAGTATTATTCTCTTTTCCTGTTAGTTTTTGCTGCTAAGTCTAGGGGTAGGGGTAAGTTCACATATTGTTCACCCACAGTGAACCTGTGATGAACTGAACTGGAAAAGGAAATACCATCACTACTTCCTCCTTCTAGGTTTCATGTCCCCAAGAAATGAACCAGGAGTGTTTGCTTCTCTTCTATTTCTTTTGTCTTTAGTTTCTAGCTGCAGGTGATCATCCCTATTGGACCCAGGACTTTGCTCCATGGAAACTTTGGAGCTAGGACTCCAGATAAGCAGAATATTACAGCCAGACAGCCAAGCAGGGAATCTCTGGGACTCATATGCAAATGGGGCTTTGAACTTGGAACTTTGGGACTATGCTCTTTAAGAAGTTAAATAAGCTTGGTACCTAATCCCCTTCCCCTGCCCAGAGAGTAAGATAGCGTAGAAAGGAAGTTAAGCCCTTCATGTTTTTGTGATGCGTGTTTATAAATTTGAAGTAAATATTTCTTCATAAAGACTGGCTAAATGAAATGGACTGCAAGGGACTCATCACCTATACTTGAAGGAACACCATCTGTGGGGACTGGGGCCATTGTCTGAGAACCTAAACACCCCATTACCTCTTGAGGACACTGGAGAACCATGGGGGATGGTAAAAGGTAACATACCTGGCCTTCAAGCTGTTAGAGCCAGAGTAGTTAGTGTTACACAAAGAAAGCCAGAAACAATGCCTGCTCCAGAATGAGCATACATTCTAATAAAGAACAAAATGTGTATGTGTGTGTATATATATATATGTATATATATATATACATATATATATACATGTATATGCATATACAAGATATCCACAGAATTTATGGAAGGTAATTTTAGAGACATGAGATGAAAAGGGGTGGTTGAGCTATGGGTTGGGGATATACACCAAAAGAAGTCCTCCTTCAGAAGGTCGAATTTAAGGAGAGTCTTGAAGGTAGCCAGGGAAGCTAAAAGGTAGAGGTGACAGGCAAAGAACTCCAGGCACAGGGTGGAGGGGAGAGGAGGGGAGGGGGCAGCCAGTGCTAAGGCACAGTGTAGAGTTTCTTGCAAATAAGACAGTCCAACTAGATGGTAGCATGTATAGAAATGAGTGAATTGCAAGAAGATTGGAAAAGTAGGAAGGTGCCAGTTTGGTACGCATTTTAAATGCCCAACAAATGACTTTATATTTGATCCTGGAAGTAATAAGGAGCCACTGAAGTGTGTGTGCATGTGCATGCACATGTGTGCATGTGGTGTGCATATGCACATGTATGTATGTGTATGCAATTTGTCTTTATAATGCATAGCACAATCAGAAATCCAAAGGCAACTTAAAGATATATATATAGGCATTGGCACCCATGTGGAATTGTATTTTCTTCTCCCCTCAACTTAAATGTTTAGCAAAATCATCATGACAGTTGACAGAATTTTTGTTTGTCCTTATGCAGCCCCTACAACTCATTGTGTATTTCTCAAATCTCATCGTTTACAATGCGACACTAAATTTCCTTCAATTCATGACCCAGAAATCATATATTTTTGTATTTATTTTTTTCCATATTTCTTTGTTTATTGTGCTTATGATCGATCATCAGGCAGAGGAAGATGAAACTCTGAATATTTATGTGGAGAACACTGAGAGATCCTGCTGTGAGCTATTAGCTCAGCTGATGATGTGGGCTCCCAGTTGGAAGCCAAGTGGATGGTAAAAATGCTGTTGCAACCCTTTATAAAAGCATATAAAAAGCACCTGTTTGCCTACTTCATTAAACTTCCCTAATGAAGGCCTCTAGGGGAGGGGAGAAGGAGGGGAGAGGAAAGGGAAACTTTTTTTTTTCATTTACTCTTATAAATAAAGAACAGTATTTAAAAGGTGTCACTGAATGAGAACACTTTTATCTGTAGCAATTTGGAAGCATGCTACCTCAGGAATAAAAATGAGTCAGAATGTGCATGTATTCATGACCATTTGACTTGCCACACAGGAAAATAGCTCCTTGAGTAACTTCTGTTGTACCATCATTGTGGTGGATGAGAGCAATAGATACTCCCCAGTCTCTACTTAGCTCATTACTTAGTATCAGGGCCACCAGTCATGAATTTCATTAAATGTCATTCTTCTAGAACCTTTTGCCATTACCACGTAGACCCAGAAAGGTAATCTGGCCTAGACCTAACCTAACAAGAACTGGGGGGCAACATAATGTTTTTAGGTTGTAGAACTAAAAGATCATACATATTATATCTATATGTGATATTGTCTGAAGGCAAGTTATTTTGTGTGGAAGCTTTTCTGTTATGAAATTGAACCTTGAAATACTTAACAGGCCTTTCTTACCAGGTAAATTAGTTGTATTGCTTATAAAGGGCTTTGAAATTCTAAGTGAGAGTCAACATATGCTGAAAATTATTCACAGTTATCAAAATTGAGGTACAGATTTATGTATTTATTTTTTTTGTAGACTGAAATTCCCTGGCATGCCAGGCCAGAAGTGTAATGGCCCCTCAGGCCTGACCCTAAACTGATTGTCATGGAAACTTTCACTTGTTCCATTTGTCCATCCTGGACCAGTTTGCCCCTCCTTAGGAAACCTGGTGGCCGTCTGATCCCAGAGGCTCTCCATATTCAAGTTAGACTTACTGTAGGCACCTAATCAGCTTTAGCCCTGCTGCACTTCAGAACTCCCAAACTTAAGTGATCAACCAGCTTATGCTTCCTTATCAAAAGGTAAAAGTGTGACTGTTACACTCACCTATTTTATTGTTTGCAGGACTTTTTTTTTTCTACTTCTCATTGTCAATTTTTTTAAAAAGCCCCCACAATGACAACAAATTTTTTTAAAGGTATTAACATCAAATCTATCAACCATACAAAGGAAATTATAGAAAGATATTTTGTAGGCCATGAAATCTGTTTGTACAATACCTTGTTTATGAGCAATTATCCAAATATGATCACATTTATTATTAAAATAGTATAGATATAGGTATCAGCTTATTTCACATTTCACTAACAGAACACCAGGCACACATTCTGCTTATATAGTTTCTTTGTCTCTGCACTAAGTGGTACATTCTAATAATTCTTATCAAGATAATAAAGCTCCCCTAAAATAAATTGTTGAGCCAGTATTGAAATTAGGAAAATAGCAGAAGAGAGATGCTTATGATGAATTATAGGGACTGTAAAAGCTAGCATGTTTAGCAGACCAGAGAATAACATGACGGTACCAGAAAAGGTTACAGCCACTTTGGGTTTATTTATCAAGAATAAAACTAGAATCCCTCTTGGGAGTCTTTTAGCTATGTCACTGACGCTGGCCAGAAAAACAAGGATTAAAGAAAAGATGAGTTCAGATTGAGTTCAGATTCAGTCTGTTTATTTGGTTGGGTGGGTTGTTAGGGCCTTAATGAACCAAACAATTTCTACTACTATGTTTAGGAAACGAACTATAGTTGAAGAAAGAAATGTTAATTTGGAAGACACTAGAATATTCTGTAGAATTTAACATCTTGAAAGGACCTCCCCAAGGTCAATGAGTGACCATATCCTGGGAGGTCAGTACCAAAGCCAGATGAATCATTTCTCTTTTATTTGCTGAGATCTCTGGAGAAAGAAATTCCACAATTAGCCTCAGTCAGATGTTACAATGTCTGGCTAATGGGAATAAAAAAGAAAGAAAGATAAAAGAGAAGAAATAGGTCACAACAATGATTGCCATCAAATGTCTTTTATACACATATGTGCATTTTAATAAAGCAGATTGGTGTCCTACTCATAGAAATATTATCATAAATTTTATGAAGTTCAATTATGCATCTGGTGCCTTTTCTGGTTGCTCAGTGGGGAGTGAGGTTAAAGAAAGAGCACATCTGGAGGTAGTGATATGGAATCAGCCATGCCCTGAAAACCTAGTATTTTTAGACATGATACTTTAATGCCAGCCTTCACTTCCAATCATGAGTTCTTCCTGTATTAGCTTTTGTAGCAAAGATATACTCAATGAAGGATTAAAACAATCCAGACTGATGATGACATATGTGGAATTCTGTCAGTACCTTGCCTTTCAACCATACACCTCCCAGGGTATTACATTTCTGACAGTGTTATTCTATGTGGAATGGAAAATATCAGGGGATCAAGCTAATAAAATTCTTGTCATCATGAAATGCTACCCATTCCAATCCATGGCTATTTCTTTATGACAGGACCAAATTAGCAATAGGACAGGTTGCTTTGGCATACTTGTTGGAGCAGCAGAAATATGTGAATGAGGGCTATATCCCTGAGCCTCTCCAAAAGAACTTATATTAATTCATAGGTAGAAAAAAATGCCCCACTGATATATCTAGTAGGAACTCTATGGAAAGCCTTCTTGCCAAGGACATGCCTTCTTTATTGTTGTCCAATTGTTTTCAGTCATATCTGACTCTTTGTGACTCCATTTGGATTTGGGGTTTTTTTTGGGGGGGAGGGTTAGGGGAGTTGGTGTGGTTTGCCATTTCCTTCTCTAACTCATTTTATAAATGAGGAAACTGAGGCAAGCAGGGTTAAGTGACTTGCCCAGGGTCACATAACTGGTAAGTATCTGAGGCCATATTTGACCTCAAGAAGATGAGTCTTCCTGACCTCAGACCCAGCACTCTATCCACTATGCCACCTAGCTGCCTACTTTCCAAAGCCTTCTTTGCACTCTACTGTAATATTTATATTCTTCTTTTCACTTCACTGTATAGTGTTTTTCCAAACTGTCACATAGTACCATACAATAATAAAGGTTTCAAAATAAACTCTTATCCTATTCTGAAGAGTTAACTAGTGATCTCTGCAGCATTAAAAGTATAACCCTATCTAATTTATTACCACCACTAAAATGTAACTTTGGAACAAGTTACATTAGGCAAGTTAGTTCAATAAGAGTGATACTGTAAATGGAAGAGATCTTCCCAAGCAGTCAAAATTTGGGTTCTTAACAAAAAGAGTATCATAAATCAGCTTGTACAAGATGACTTGGGTATTCTAATAAACCTAAGGTGATGTGCCAAGTCATTAGTGAGAGCCCTGCAGTTCTTTTCTGGCTGCCGCAAGAATTGTGTACTTTCAAAAAGTCAGATGGAGAGAAAGCGGAAGGAGGAGACAGGGAGAATAGTAATTAGAGAAGAAGAATAGAAACTATCCTCACCAGGAATGTCCTGATCTCTAATTTAAGATCCAGCTAAAGTAGAACGAGGTAGTGTAGGAGTGTCAAACTCAAATAGAAGTGGACCCCTGTGAGCCACACATTTACTCAGAAAACAATACATTAACATTATCTGTGTTGTATTTTTTATTTTATTAAACATTTTCCAATTACCTTTTCATCTGGTTCCACAGGACAAGAGAGCAAACAACCATTAGACTGTGTTTGACACCTCTGGTGTAGTGAATTGAGCCCTGAACTTGGAGTAAGGAAGGCCAGAGTTCAAATCCTACCCAAGACCCTTACTAGTTGTATGATTCTGGAAAAGTGAATTAACCTCTCTGGGCCTCAATTGCTTTATCTGTAAAATAAGGAGATTGGATTCAGTAATCTCAAATGTCCCTCCCAGCTCTAAATCTATGATCCTCTGACAATTTTAAAACAAGTTTGGACACAGTTTCTTAGAATAAGATAGAATGTCTACATCTGGGGAAAATACAATCCATCAACCTAGAAGAACAGACATTGCTGAGTGTTAGCACAATGTGTAGGAGGAAGAGGATAATTGATTAGAGCTAAAACTTGGAATTTCATAGGACAAACTCCCCTAATCCCCTATTTTCAAAGTAGGAGCAAACAAATAAAATGGTGAAATGGAATTTGCAAGAAATGAGCTAAAATGTTTTTAACTGGACTCAGTTGATTTGAATTTGTTTCTGTTTTTCTTTCCTTTGTATTACAAGAGTAGCTAGATGGAACTATTAACTTGGTGCTACTTTGTTGAGCATAGGGCTACTACTGATAAGGTGTCAATATCAGAAGGCCAGTTTCTATCCAGTACAAATACTTAAGCAACCAGTGTAGATCAAAAAAATCAAATTAGGCATGAGTGCTGAGCTGCACTCTAGGAACCGGCTAAAGGACATTATGGTGGAGAACTCTGACTTTAGAATTGAATTAGTCATAATTAATTAATCATCCTATCGAAAAGATAATAGGACAAGATTAGGATAAAAAAAATTTCTGACATAAAATTGGAAGGGACCTCAGAGGCCCTCTAGTCCCACCCCCTCATCTTACAGTTGAGAAAACTGAGATCAAATGATTTGCCCAGGTTTACATAGGGTATCCCTGTATCTATAACCAATGTTTCTATAATTGACCAGCTCGTTCACATAAGCCATTGAGATGGTAGAAAACATCAAATAAAATGCATAGTCCAGGGTTTGTGGCTATATAAATGTAGCTTGAAACTATACAGAGTCAGGTCCTGATGTATTTCTCTCCTATTCTAAAGGCTCTATCTAGAAACAAAGCAAAGCAGATTTTAGCACAAGAAAATGTCTCTGAATATCATAAATGTCATATGTGCTTACACATAATGGGGTCTTTATATACAGCTACTAATTAGATCAGCTAGATTTGCATGATGGATGCATGATGGTAATACCATTTAATTCTAATTTATCTTGAGTATCATAGCTAAACTCAATTCTAACACTGTCTTTTATTGGTTTCAGAATTATGGAATGTTAGAGGAAGAGGGGACCTCAAAGATCATCTAGTCCAAGCCTTTCATCCTACAGATGAGGAAACTGATTGCAAATGGTGTTTAGGTATTTCTCATGGATTCACCACCTGGAAATTGGATGTTTAGTTAGCCAAGAGGAATGAATCCCTCCTTATCACTAAGCATTAACTCAGAACCAATTGACTAATCAATTGTTTTGGTATATTTCCCCTTCTATTAGAAGTGATTTAATAATTTAAAATAAAACTATTCTTTTTGAAGGCCATTACTTACTGACAGCCTCCTCCAATCTTAGGATAAAATAAGTCAATAAAGGTAGCTAATACTATCCTTTTTTATCTATGTGACTCAACCACTCTGAGCTTCATTTTTTTTCTTTTTAGTAAAATGGATTGAATGACAGTTGCAAAGTCTTCTACACATGGTTGATATGAAGAAAATGCTCTGTGAAACTTAAATGTGAATTATTACAATATGGCATAATATAATAAAGGAAATTCAATCTTTCCTTGGAAATTATCATTCTGCATATCAATTGGGATAATGAGACAACATTATATGAGATTTAGTCAGCACATCCTAATTCAGATACTTGTAAATTGTATAACCAGAAGCAAGTCTTAGTTCCTCAGGTTTCTCACATGTAAAACAGGGATGAGACCTACAATGAAGTAGTGTGGCCTAGTGGAAAGGGAAGGCCTCAGCCTCAAAACAAACAAACAAAAAAAAAACAGATTCAAGTCCTGTGTCTTTGAACAAGTCATTAACCTTTAAGTACCATGAACTGCTTCATAAGACTACATATTTGAGAAAAGTTGTTGATTTGCATTGGTAGAAGACATTTCTTCCTCTAGGAACTACATTTTATAAATCACAAATACTTATCCATCCTCAAAAAAAAATCCTGTAATACTTAAATTCTTAACTTTCAAGGAGTGGATCAAATGATATTATATATGTGTATGTATATACACACATAAATCTTTATGTATCTATTCTAGCATATATGTATATGTATATATGTGTATATGTATGTATGCATGTATATGTGTGTATATAGCAAGTCCTCAAAGTGATGGGAATACCAAATCATCTTACTTGTCTTCTGAGCAAACTGTATGCAGATCAAGTAGCAACAATTAGAAGCAAATATGGAACAACTGATTGATTTAAGATTGTAAAAGGAATACAACAGGGCTATATATACTCACCTTATTTATTTAACTTACATGCAGAATATATCATATAAAATGCCAAGCTGTATGAATCAAAAGTCAGAATTCAGATTGCTGAGAGAAATATCAACAATCTCAGATATACTGACAATCCTACTTTGAAGGCAAAAAGTGAAGAAGAATTAAGAAGCCTCTAGATGAGAGTGAAAGAGGAGAGTCTAAAAGGTGACTTGAAGCTTAACATTAAAAAAAAACCCTAATATCTTGGCAACTGGTCCTATCACTTCTTGGCAAATAGAGGGAGAAGAAATGGAGGCAATGTCATATTATACATTCTTGGACTCAAAGATCACTGCAGACAGTGACTGCAGCCATGAAATTAAAAGACACTTGCTCCTTGGTAAGAAAGCTATTGCAGATCTGGACAGCATACTAAAAAGAAGAGACATCACCTTGCCAAAAAAGGTCTACAGAGTAAAAGTTAGGTTTTCTTTTTCTAGTAGTAATATATGGTTGTGAGAGTTGAATTGTAAAGAAAGCTAACTGTCACAGAATCAATGCTTTCAAAATGTGATGTTAAAAGATCTTTGAAAGTTCCTTGGACAGCAAAGAGATTGAATCAGTCAACACTTAAAGAAATTAATTCAGACTACTTGTTGGAAGGACAAATGCTAAAGCTGAAGCTTAACTATTTTGGCCACAAAATGAGAAAATCAGACTCATTAGGAAAGAGAAAGACCCCAACATTGGGAAAGATTCAAGGCAAAAAAAGAAGGGGACAGTAGAGGAAGAGATGGATGGATAGTGTCATAGAAGCAATGAACATGAACTTGAAAAGACTTCAGGAGATAGTGGAAGAGAGAAGGGCCCTGGCATACTATGGTCCATGGGGTCATGACGAGTCAGGTGTGCCTAAATAAATGAACAGCAACAACAACATACACAAACATATGTAACTTTATGTACAAAATGAGATTATATCTATTATATAATAGATGTGATCTCATTTGATGCACTAAATTGATCAATTGATCCAACAAATCCACTAAAAACCCAAGGCATTATCCTCTGAAGGGAAAACATTTGAATAAAGAGAATAAAGTGAACTGGGTTCTGTTCCTGACTGTCACCAACTCACTGATGAACTTTAAGTAGTCATGTAATCATTTTATGCTTCAGTTTCTTAATTTATCGAATTGGAATAATGCTATCTGCCCTTATCAATCTTACAATAATTCTGTGAAAATCAAGTGAGATAATGCATTGTACAAAAAAGAAATTTTAAAAATAAAAAATAAAACCAATCACTATGACTATTTTAGGCACCAGTATTAAGTCAAGTACAAATATCTGGATAATTGAGAGTCAAGATAATTGGTATTTAGGTTATCATCATACAGTCATTAAGTACCTCCTATGTGTAGGCTTATCTCTATTACATGTAATACACTGCTTTAAAAGGGCATAGGGAAAGGCAGAGCCAAGATGGTGGAAAGAAGGCAGGAAGTTGCCTGAGCTCTCCCCACTTTCCCTCAAAAACATTAAATCAACTCTCTAAAGGAATCCTGGAGCAACAGAATCAATAAAAATATGGAGTGAAACAATTTTTCCAGCATAAGATAACTTACAAGGATTTCAGGAAAGGTCTGTCTCACCATGGTAGAAAGGGAATGTGCAGGCAATGTTCAGGAAAGCCAGTGGGAGGCTCTTAGCCACAGCACAGATCAGCAACTGAAGCCCCACAGTTCTGGCTCAATAGGCCACTGGCCATGTCTGGGGCCTCCAGCCCCAGAAGGGAAACTGCCAGCCCTAGGAATCCAGGGAACAACAGGCACATCTAGAAAAGACCACCTTAGTGTGGGGAGCAAGCTACAAGCCCCAGAGGCTCAAGTGCAGAAAGCCAGTGACCAGGCCACTGGCCCCCAGTGCAAGAAGCTTGGAACAGTGCCCCCATACCCCAGGAACAGAGTTCCACCTTAAAAAATGAGCAAAAAACCACCAAAAAAGAGCCCTGACCATAAAAAGCTACTATGGAAACAGGGAAGATCAAAACACAAACTCAGAAGAGGACAACAATGGCAAGACGCTTATGTGTGAAGCCTCAAAGGGGAATATGAGGGAGGGAAAGCAGTGACTTGCTGGAGCTCTTTCCCCAAACCCCTCCAAATACCTATAAAAAATGGCTCTAAACAAATTCTAAAGCAGCAGAACCAAAAAAAGAGAGAGAGAAACAAATCTCCAGCAAAAGACAGCCTGGATGGTTGATCAGAAAGGTATATCAGGCCAGGCGGGGAAAGGAGCTCAGTTTAACATGGGGGTACAGTTTGCAGCGAACCTGGAGCAGGCCTCAGAGGGCTAAATCGTGGGCAGCTGTGGCAGTTTCCAGACTTCTCAAGCCATGAATGCCAAAGACAATTTAGAAGGTCAGTGGGAAAAGTCTGTGACTTTGGTGACAGAGGAGCTAGGTCTCAGCCACAAGTCCTGAGTGCAGCCTAGGGCAGTAACTGTTTCCTGAGCTTCTGGCCCACAGAATGAGGGGGAATCGAGTGGCTGATCAGAAGGGGATTGCAGGGATCTCTTTGCCAGTGCTGAGGCAGGAATCACTTGCTTTGCCCATGCTTGGATTTGGGTTACAGTTCTGAGGGGTGGTCCTGGGGTGAGGAAGAGTGCTGGCGTGGTAGAGCTTGTTGTGGCAGTGGAGAAGAAACCTTGCCCCTTATCATAGCACCCTGGAAGAACTGAAAATCTACAGGTCCCTAGAAGTATCTCTGAAAACAGCTATATAAACCCCCAAAGCTTGGGACAGTACATTCTCCACATTGGAAGCAGACTCTTATCTTAACAAAGAGCTTAAAACTCAAGTAATTGGCCGGGATTATGAACAAGCAGTGAAAAAAGAGTCAGACTATATTATCTTACTTTGGTGACAAAGAAGATCAAAACATAAAACCAGAAGAAAACAACAAAGCCAAAGCTCCTACATCCAAAGACTCCAAGAAAAATATGAAACAGTCCTAGGCCTTGGAAGAGCTCAAAAGGGATTTTGAGAAGCAAGTAAGAGAAGTAGAGGAAAAACTGAGAGTTTTGCAAGAAAATCACGAAAAACAAGTCAGCAGCTTGCTAAAGGAGACCCCCAAAAAATACTAAAGAAAATAACACCTTAAAAAATAGCCTAACCCAAATGGCAAAAGAGGTCCAAAAAGCCAATGAGGAGAAGAATGCCCTAAAAAGCAAAATTGGCCAAATGGAAAAGGAAGTCTAAAAGATTACTAAAGAAAATACTTCCTTAAAAATTAGAATAGAGCAATAGGAAGCTAGTGACTTTAGGAGAAATCAAGACACTGTAAAACAAATCCAAAAGAATGAAAAATTAGAAAACAATGTGAAATATCTCATTGGAAAAACAACTGACCTGGAAAATAGATCCAGGAGAGAGAATTTAAAAATTACTGGACTCTCTGAAAACCATGATCAAAAAAAGAGCCTAGACATCATCTTCCAAGAAATTATCAAGGAAAACTGCCCTGATGTTTTAGAACCAGAGGGCAAAATAGAAATTGAAAGAATCCATTGATCTCCTCCTGAAAGAAATCCCCAAAGGAAAACTCCTAGGAATATTGTAACCAAATTCCAGATTTCCCAGGTCAAGGAGAAAATATTACAAGCAGCCAGAAAGAAATAATTCAAGTATTGTGGAAACACAATCAGGATAACACCAGATTTAGCAGCTTCTACATTAAGGGACTGCAGGGCATGGAATATAATATTCTGCAGGGCAAAGGAGATAGGATTACAACCAAGAATCACCTACCCGGCAAAACTGAGTATAATCCTGCAGGGGAAAAAATGATCATTCAGTGAAATAGAGGACTTTCAAGCATTCTTGATGAAAAGACCAGAACTGAATAGAAAATTTGACTTTCCAATACAAGACTCAAGTGGAAAATGAAGAGGTAAACAGGAAAGAGAAATTGTAAGAGACTTATTAAGGTTGACCTGTTTACATTCCTGCATGGAAAGATGATATTTGTAACTCATGAGACTTTTGTCAGTATTAGGGTAGTTGGAGGGAAAAAAAATCATATATACATACATATAACATTACACATACATATAGCATTATACATACATATAATTTTATATGATATTTAATTTTTATTGAGATAGATAGATAGATAGATAGATAGATAGATAGATAGATAGATAGATAGAGGGCACAGGGTGAGTTAAAGATGAAGGGGTCATATCTGGAGAATAAAATTAAGGGGTGGGAGAGGATTATACTAGGAGAAGGAGAAAGGGAGAGGTAGAACAGAGTAAATTATCTCACACAAAAAAAAAACAGAAAAGAAAAGGCTCTTACAGTGGAGGGGAAACAGGAGAAGGTGAGAGGAAATGAGTGAATCTTATTTTCATAGGATTTGACTTAGGGAGGGAATAATACACACACTCAATTGGGTATGGAAATCTGTCTTACCCTACAGGAAAATAGGGGGGGAAGGGGACAAGAGAGTAGGGGGATGATAGAGAGGAGGGCAGATTAGGAAAGGTGGTAATCAGAAGCAAATGCTTCTGAGGAGGGACAGGGTGAAAAGAAAGAATAGAATAAATGGGGAGGTGGAATAGGATTAAGGGAAATAGAGTTAGTATTTCATAGCATGTCTACTATGGAAGTGTTTTGCATAACTGCACATGTATAACCTATATTTAGTTGCTTACCTTATCAATGAAGGTGGGTGGGGAGGGAGGAAGGGAGAAAATTTGGAACCCAAAGTTTTAAAAACACATGTTTAAAAAAAATGTTTTCACATGGAACTGGGAAATAAGAAATACAGGAAATGGCATACAGAAATCTATCCTGCCCTACAGGAAAATAGAAGGGGAAGGGGATAAGAGAAGCGGGGTTAGAGATAGAAGGGAAGGCAGACTAGGGGAAGGGATAGTCAGAATGCATGTCATCTTGGGGGTGGGGGGAGGGGTGAAATGGGTTGAAAATTTGGAACTCAAAATCTCGTGGAAGCAAATGTTGAAAACAAAAAATAAATACATTTATTATTAAAAAAGGGGGGGGAATATGAATTGGTCTCAAGCCTAAAATGTCCTCTTGGAAGATCTCAAAAAAGGATTATTCAAATCAAGTAAATAGGGAAAAGATGAGATAAGAAATGAGAGTTATGCAAGAGAATTATGAAAAAGAGAGTCAATAGCTTAGAAAAGGAAGGACAAAAATTGACAGAAGAAAACAGCTCCTTAAAAAATACAATTGACCAAATGGACAAAAAACACTGAAGAAAACAACTCCTTTAAAAGCAGCATTGGCCAAATGGAAAAGGAGGTACAAAATCTAACTGAAGAAAACAATTCCTTAAAAATTAGAATTGGGCAAGTAGAAGCTAATGACTCTATGAGACATCAATAATCAATAAAACAAAATCAAAAGAATGACAAACTAGAAGAAAATTTAAAATACCTCATTGGAAAAACAACTGCCCTGGAAAATAGATTCAGGAGAGATAATTTAAAATTTTTTGGATACCTGAAAACCATGATCAAAAAAAAAAGGACCTGGACATCATACTTCAAGAAATTATCAAAGAAAACTGTCTTGATATCCTAGAATCAAAGGGTAAAACAGTCATTGAGAGAATCCACCAATCACCTCCTGAAAAAGATCCAAAAGTGAAAACTCCAAGAAATATTGTAGCCAAATTTGAGAACTATCAGGTCAAGGAGACAATACAACAAATACCCACAAAAAAATAATTTAAATCTCAAGATGCTACAGTCAGGATTACAGAGGATTTATCAGCTTCTACAGGCCTTGGAATATGATATTCCGGAAAGCAAAAGTGCTTGGATTACAATCAAGAATCAACTCATCAAAAATGAGCATAATTTTTCACGGAAAAAGATGGACATTCAATAAAATAGGAGTCTTTCAAACTTTCCTGATAAAAAGGCCAAAGCTGGACAGAAAATCTGATCTTCAAATACAAGACACATGAAAAGCATAAAAACTTACACAGGAAAGAAAAAAATAACACATTATTCAATAAGGTTAAATTTTTACCTCCCTACATGGGAAGATGATACTTATAATTCATAAGAATCGTATCTCTATAGGCAGTACCAGGAGAACATCATCCATAGTAACAGTAACATTGTGCAATGACCAACTTTGATAGACTTAGCTCTTCTCAGTAATGCAATGATCTAAGACAATTCCAAGACTCACAATTGAAAACTCACATCCAGAGAAAGAACTATGGAGCCTGAATGCATATCGAAGCATACTATTTTCTCTCTTTTTTTCGTTTTTTCTTTTGAATGGTTTTTCCCTTTTCTTCTGATTCTTCTTTTACAACATGATTAATGTGGAAATATGTGTAGTATTATTGTATATGTATAGTATATATCAGATTGTATGCTGTCTTGGGGAGGTGGGAGGGTAGAGGGGGGAAAATTTAGAATTCAAAACCTCATAAAAATGAATGTTGAAAACTAAAAATAAATTTAAAAAAGAACTGTATCTCTATTAGGGCAATTAGAAGGAGTATAGAGGGGGTGGGTATAAGTTGACTTTGATGTGATGATCAAGAAAATTAATTAAGGCATGAACAAAAGGATTGTACTAGGGATGGCAGAATAGGGTAAATTATATTACATGCAGAGGCATGAAAGACCTATTACAGTCAAGGGAAAGAAGGGACAGGGTGAGCATTATTTGAACCTTACTCTCATCAGATATGGCTCAAAAAAGGGATAACATATACTCAGTGGGGCAGAGAAATCTATCTTAACCTATAGGGAAGTAGGAAAGGAAAGGGGAAAGAAAAGGGAGGGGTGCTATTAGAAGGGAGGCCAGATTGGGGGATGTGGTGGACAGAAGTTAAACACTGCTGAGGGATGACAGGGTGAAAGGAGAGAGAAAAGTATAAAAAGTGGGGAATAGGTTGGAGGGAAATACACAGTAATCATAAATGTGAATATGAATGGAATGAACTCTCACATAAAATGGAAGCAGATAGCAGAGTGGATTGAAAATCAGAAATATATTATTTACAAGAAACCCATTTGAAGCAGAGAGACACACAGAGAGTAAAAGTAAAAGGCTGGAACAGAATATGTTTTGCTTCAACTGATGCAAAAAAAAAAGCAGGATCTCAGACAAATCAAAAACAGATCTAATTAAAAGAGACAAGAGAGGAAACCACATTTTGTTAAAAGGTATCATAGACAATGAAGTAATATCAATACTAAACATATATGCACTGAGTGGTATAGCATCCAAATTCTTAGAGAAGTTGAGTGAGTTACAGGGAGAAATAGCAAAATTATACAAGTGGGGACCTTAACTTCCCCCTGTTAGAACAAGATAAATCTAGCCACAAAATAAAGAAGAAAGAAGTTAAGGAGGCAAATGGAATTTTAGAACACTTAGAAATGGTAATCCTCTGGAGAAAATTGAATGGGGATAGGAAAGAATATACCTTCTTTTTTTCTTTTTTTGGTTAGGCAATGGGGTTAAGTGACTTGCCCAGGGTCACACAACTAGTAAATGTTATGTGTCTGAGACCAGTTTTGAACTCAGGACCTCCTGACTCCAAGGCTGGAGCTTTATACACTGTGCCACCCAGCTGCCCCTGAATATACCTTTTTCTCAGTGGTACATGACACCTACACAAAAATTGAACATGTATTAGGTCATTAAAAAAACCTTGCAATCAAATGTAGAAAAGCAGAAATATTAAATGCAACTTTTTCAGATTATGATGCAATAAAAATGAGTTGTAATAAAGTGCCATGCAAAATAGATTAAAAATTAATTGGAAACTAAATAATCTAATCCCAAAGTGTGAGCCAAACAACAAATCATAGACACAACCAATAATTTCATCAAAGAGAATGACAATAATGAGACAGCATACCAAAATTTATGGGATGCAGCCAAAGCAGTACTTAAGGGAAATTTTATATCTCTAAATGCTTGTATGAATGAAAGAGAGAAAGAAGGGAATCAATGAATTGGGCATGCAACTAAAAAAACTAGGAAAAGAACATATTTTAAATCTCTAATTAAATACTGAATTAGAAATTCTGAAACTCAAAGGAGAGATTAATAAAATTGAAGGTAAGAAAAGTATTGAACTAACAAAAACAATATCATAAATAAACATTTTAAATTATATTTTTAAAAAAGAAAGAAGAAAATCAAATTACCAGTATCAAAAATGAAAAGGGTGAATTCACCACCAATAAAGAGGAGATTAATACAATAATTAGGAGCTATTTTGCTCAACTATGTAACAATAAATCTGACATTCTAAGTGAAATGAATGAATATTTACAAAAATATAAATCACCCAGCCTAACAGAAGAAGAAATAAAATATTTAAATAACCCCATTTTAGAAAAAAGAAATTGAACAAGCCATCAATAAACTCTCTAAGAAAAAAATTCCAGGGCCAGATGAATTTACAAGTGAATTTTGTCAAATATTTAAAGAACAATTAATTCCAATACTATATAAACTCTTCAGAACAGTAAGCAAAGAATGAATCCTACCAAACTCCTTTTATGACACAAATATGGTGCTGATACCTAAACCAGAAAGAGCCAAAACAAAGAAAATTATAGAACAATTTCCCTAATGAATATTGATGTAAAAAATTTAAATGAAGTATTAACAAAGAGTTTATAGCAATTTATCACCAAGATAATATGCTATGACCAGGTAGGATTTATACCAGGATTGCAGGGCTGGTTCAATATTAGGAAAACTATCAGCATAATTGACCATATCAATAACAAAATTAACAGAAATCATATGATTATCTCAATAGATGCAGAAAAAAGCTTTTGACAAAATATAGCACTCATTCCTATTAAAAACACTAGAGAGTATAATAATAAATGGAACTTTCCTTAAAATGAAAAGCAGTACCTATCTAAAACCATCAGCAGGCATTATCTGTAATGGAGATAAGTTATAAGCTTTCCCAATGAGATCAGGGGGAAATAAGGATTCCCATTATCACCACTATTATTCAGTATTGTACTAAAAATATTAGCTTTAGCAATAAGAAAAGAAAAAGAAATTGAAACAATTGACAATGAGGAAACAAAACTGTAACTCTTTGCAGATGATATGATGATATACTTGGAAAATCCTAGAAAATCAACTAAAAAACTACTTAAAGTAATTAACAGCTTTAGCAAAGTTGCAGAATATAAAATAAACTTACATAAGTCATCAGCATTTCTATATATTACCAACAAAGTCCAGCAGCAAGAGAGAAAATGAAAAATCCTACTTAAAATAATTCTAGACAATATAAAATATTTGAGAGACTACTTGTCAAGACAAACCCAGGAACCATATAAACACAATTACAAAACACTTTTCACACACATAAAGTCAGATCTAAACAATTGGAAAAATATCAATTGCTCATGGGCGGGCTGAACTAATATAATAAAAATGATAATTCCACCTCAATTAATTTACTTATTCAGTGTCATACCAATCAAACTACCAAAACATTATTTTATAGAGGTAGAAAAAATAATAACAAAATTCATCTGGAAGAACAAAAGGTCAAGAGTATTAAGGGAATTAATTTTTAAAAAATGCAAAGGAAGGTGTCCTAGCTGTACCAGATCTAACACTATGTTATAAAGCAACAATCATCAAAATTATTAGGTACTACACAGTGAAACTGAGTATAATCCTTCAGAAAAAAATTGGGCTTTCAATGATGTTGCGGATTTTTAAGAATTCCTGATGAAAAGACCAGAGCTGAACAGAAATTTTGACTTTCAAATGCAAGACTCAAGAGAAGCATAAAAAGGTAAACAAGAAAGAGAAATCATAAGGGATTCAATAAGCTATTTACATAAAGTCCATATATGGGAAGATCATACTTGTGACTCCTAAGAACTTTCTTATTATTAAGGTACTTAGAATGAATATATATAGACAGAGGGGATAGGAATGAGTTGAATATAATTGAATGATATCTAATAAAAATTAAATTAAGAGGCGACAAAGAAGAATTCATTTGGAAGAAGGGAAAAGAAGAGGTAGAATGGGGTAAATTATCTCACATAAAAGAGCCACAAAAATTTCTACAGTGATGGGGAAGATGGGGTTGGTGTCAGGCAACACTTGAACCTTACTCTCATTGAAATTGACTCAAAGTGGTAATAACATATAGAAATCAGCTGGGTATAGAAATCTATCTTATCCTACAAGAAATTAGGAGGTAAAAAGGATAATAGAAAGTGGGGAGGTTGATAGAAGGGAGAGTGTATTGGAGAGATGGTAGTAAAAAGCAAAGTACTTTTAAGAATGGATAAGGTGAAGAGAAAAAGAGAGTAGCATAAACAAGGGGAAATAGAATGGAGGTAAATACACAGTTAGTAATCAAAACTGGAAAAGAAGTTTCCAACAGATTTCTCTCATAAAGGCCTCATTTCTCAATATAAAGAGAACTGAGTCAAATTTATAAGAAAACAAATCATTCCCCAGTTGACAAAATGGTCAAAATATATGAACAGAAAGTTTTCAGACAAAGTAATCAAGATATCTATAATCACAGAAAAAAATGCTCTAAATCACTATTAATTAGAGAAATGAAAATTAAAACAACTCTGAGGTAATACCTCACACCTAACAGATTGTCTAATATGACAGAAAATGCAAATGACAAATATTAAAGGGGATGTGAGAAAAATTGAGACACTAACACACTGTTGGTAGAATTATGAACTGATTCAACCACACTGGAGAGCAATTTAGAATTATATCCAAAGGGCTATAAAATTGTGCATACTCTTTGACCCAGCAATGCTACTACTAGGTCTATATCCAAAAGAGATTTAACAAAAAGGAAAATGACCTATTAGTATTTATCATAACTCTTTTAGTGGTGGCAAAAAATTGGAAATTGAGGGAATGTCCATCAATTGGAGAATGGCTGAACAAGTTGTGATATATGATTGTGATGGAATATTATTGTCTTCAATACATTCATTATGATGGAATACTATTGTGCTATATGAAATGACAAGTGGTATATTCTCAGAAAAACTGGAAAAACTTACATGAACTGATGCAAAGTGAAATGAGAAGAACCAGAACACTGTAACATTAACAGCCATAGCATACAAAGATCAACTGTGAATGATTTAACTATTCTCAGCAATACAATGGTACAAGACAAATCTGAAGGACTTATGATGGAAAATGCTATCTCCAAACTCAGAACTGATAGAGTATGAATGCAGGTCAAAGCATACTTCTTCTTTTTAAAACTTTGTTTATTTTTTTTTTGTTTTTTTTCTTGGTTTGTGTTTTCTTTCATATTATGGATAATATGGAAATGTGTTTTGCATGATTCGCATATATAACCTATGTCAAATTGCTTGCCTTCTCAATGATGGGGGAGGGGTTGGAAGGAGAGAAAGAATTTGGAATTTAAATTTTTTAAAAATGAATGTTAAAAATTGTTTTTACATGTAACTAGAGAAAAATAAAATAGTAAATATATAGATATAGATATATATAGTCCATAGGACTTATTGGACTAATTAATGGAAGAATGAAACTTTTTCTTGACCCCTTTAAGAAATTTTGGCAAATAACCAGTTTCCTTTCTCTTGGGGGCTTTGGAATCCTTTGTATAGTTGACTCTTAAAGGGATACATACTCTCTCATTCAATCTAATGCTAGAAATGGAGATGAATATCTGGTTTCCTGGCCCAGTTAAGTACTCAAAACAGTTGAACACTTTGAATGTTGAATATGATCAATCAAGAGAATTCCTTTCCCTTCCTTTCATCATTTTAGCAAGGCTATTTCTATGCCATCACTAACACTCACATTGAATAGAAATTTATGAAAAAGCTTTTGCATTCTGTTCTAAATGCTGTTTTACAATTTTGAAGTAAATGCTTTTAACGATGGAAGTTTCTGCTATTCCAGAAGCAAATGAGTTTATCCATCCATAATATTTCCTTTCACATACACTAGATGTCACTCTATAACTTGAAATATAGGCTGGGTTTTATGCTATTCCTCTGAGGCAAAAACCAACTTAAGATCATATTCCCAAAGTAAGAGGTTCAACAGGTTACTTTGATTGTGTTTGAGCAAGTACATCCTAACAGATAAATTCCATTTGAATACAATTCCCCATTTAGCACATCAAATCTTAAAGGTTATGCTATAGTGCCTGTATCACCAATGCCCTTCTACAGAAATTATTCATCAATTAGAGATGTTTATATTTAGAGGTAACTGATTATTGTCCTATAATTTAGGTGGAAATAATCATGAACTTGATACTTAAAAGAAATCACGGTGGTCCTAATGAAAATCAATGGCTTTACAAGAAACAGACTCAAGTCTCCTGACAATCAATGAACAATTGTTTCTTAAGCACCTACTATGAACCAAGCAGTGTGCTCCAAAGAAAAACAAATGAAATAGTCCCTGCTCTCAAAGATCTTCCTCTCTATTGAAAGAGAGAATACATGTGGATAGAGATATAGGGATAGGATATGTGATAGGGGCTGGTCCAGTGATTTCATTGATCTAGAATTACCAGATAAGGAAAGGCTTTCTACCAATGCAAGTCAGCACCTTCTCTACAAAATCTTTAAGAATTGCCCAGAGCACTGAGATGTTAAGTGACAACTTGCCCAGGGCCATTCTACCAGTATGAGACAGAGACTGATAGCTCCCAGGTATTTTACATAGGGAAGGCACTAGCAGTTGGGAGAGTTATGAAAAGTTACATGTAGCCAGTGGAGCTTGACACGAGTTTTCAAGGGCAAAAAAAAAGGATATGATGAGGCAGAAATGAGGAAGGAGAGCATACCCAGATAGGGGGAAAGACACCAAGACAGCAGATGCAACATTATTTGGCAACAAGGAAGTCAATTTGCCTAAATTGAAGAGTATATGAAGAGGAATATTAAAATATAAGGCAACCTGAGGTCATCTATAGTAGGCAGATGTGTGTGTTCTCTTGCAGAGGAAAATGGAGAGTAGGAGGACATGCAGGTCACTAGGGCAAATGGAAGAAAAGGAGTTAATGTAAGTGTCAGAAGCTGGACAGAAGTGTTGTAAGCTTAGAAGTTATAGAATAATAGAGCTCAAAGGGACCTTAGAGATCATCTTGTGTACCCCAACCCCTTCACTTTATGGGGAAGGGATTTGAGGAGAGAATAGAAGCCCAGAGAACTGAAGTGACTTGCCTAACATCACACAACCAGTTAGTGGCATTGTTGGCCTCAATCCTAACGCCTAGTCTAGTATCTTTGCCCTATGCCATGCTGATTTTCATTATTAAGAATAGCCAATTGTAAATGTGCATATCAATAGATTTGGGGTTCAATACCTTCCCAACTTTGAAATTAGTGTCTTGTATTTTGGGGAAGGGAGAGAAAAATTTTAATTTATCATGAAGTTCTAGTTTTGATATCACTGAATTCTAGATATAGTTGGGATGATCAAATTTAGTAAGTCCTGAAAACTACTAATATTTAATTTCCAGAATTTTAGAGTTCTAAGGGATGTTGAGAATACAATTAAGTAGGTTCTTATTTTACAGATGTGGAGATTAAGACCCCAAAAGACAGACAAGTTAAAGGGTTGAACAGAAGAGTGTCTGTCAAAGTGGTGGTTATAAGTGTTATTGGTATTTAAAATTGTGAAACAAAAAGCTTGCATTACATAGAATGAAGAAAAGAGTGATAGAGCAGAAAATGGCATCTCCTTGTCTAGAGATCATTCCTTTTAATGGATATAGCTTTATAAATTTAGGAACCAGGCCCAATGCAGGTGTGAATGAGGACCTAATCACTCAATAATCATTGTATAGAAAGAAAAGCTAAGGGAAAATGCTGGCACGACAGAGCTTGCCTCATTGTGTTTCAAGTATCTGCAGAAGGAAGATATGAAATAAAGGATGCAGTCCTGAGTATCATGTTTCAGATAGACTTTTGACATGCTGGAGTTTTCTTGGAAGACATTGATCTGGATGGAGCCATGATTTAAAACCATGTCATACAGGGAGCAGTTGAAAATTAGGGCCTTTAGCCTTCAAAAGACAAATCTTGGTAAGGGTATCTCCATAATTTTCAAATAATTAAAATGTCATTTCAAATACATAAAGTATTCTTATTGGTGCCAGATGACAGAAGTAGGATGAATAGGGGAAAGTTACATGGAAGAAGATCTGAGCTTAATAGAAGTAAGAAATTTCTGACAATTAGAACTCTCCAAAAATGGAATGGACTGTCTCAGGAAATACTACTTTCTTCATAGTTGGAAGTTATGTAAAGGCTAAATGACCATTTATTGAGAGCATGATAGAGAAGTTTTACACTTCAGGAACTGTTTGGACTATGAGGTCTCAAAAACCCCTACTATTATTCAACTTTTTTTCCTCCAATCTTATCACTAGGTATAGTTAATTCATTGTTCAAATACAAGGCTTGGCATTGTAGTATGTGGCAAAGCTTGGCTAGAATGAGATAAGATGGCCAAAACTCACAGAGGCTGTGAGGAATCTCTTGCATGGAGTATGTATGTGTGTTATGTGTGTGTGTGTATTATATGTAGATATCTATATCTATGTACACATACATGTATGTATGTGTGTGTGTGTGTGTGTATCTTGTACTGCCTCACATCTCTCACATGAGAGTGTGAATACATACTTACTCTCTGGCTCATTGACTATAATCCTACTCTCACACTAGCATGTCTAGGTTCTAAAAGATGACCACTATATGATTATACTCACTCAAATTCACTCAGATTCCTAGGGGCAATCCTGTTGAAGAGAAATCTTTTTCTGCTTTACACTCTAGCATTTGAACCACCACCAATGTATTTCTATTTATACAACCAGTCATTTACAATAATGACACTTTAATCTCTTAAACATAACCCTTTACTTAATAATATTTAAAAAGAAATCATAGAAATATTATAAGTACTCATACAGTAACATAATTGCATAAATAACAAGGTGTCACAAACCTCAACCAATCCTAGTTTAACCTAGGTTGCACTCTTCCACCAAATACCCTTAAGGATACTGGCCATATACTTAAAGAGATCTACCGGTGAGAAATATGAGTGAGGAAAACTCATGTAATCAGGGGGACTCTTAAATTCTGTAACCTTCAGTTTCAGATAAATTGCATTTGTTGCCTAATCAAAAAGAGGTTCTGTTGTTCATATCTCCCCATATATAATGGCTTATTAAATGCAAAATTCAGCAGTGAATATCTCAGAACACTCAGATGGGAAGCAAGTACTTCAGCAATTGAAAATGTTTTAGGACTTTGGTCAGGCTTAACTCAGCAACAAATCTTAAATTGATAGTACATTATACCCACATAGAACATAAAATGCCTAGAGAAATGCTTTCTTACTACAGGTTCCTTGGTGGAAAGTATTCAAATCATAAGATTCAGAGCTGGCAGGGACTTCAGATATCATGGAGTCTATCCCTTAACTTCATAGATAAAGAATATGAGCCCCAGAGGATTTATGACTTAGACAAGTTCATATAGGTAACAGGTAGCATAGCTAAAGATTCAAACCTAGTCTTCTCTTTATAGTACATGAATTGCCTCTCTACTTTGAAAAATACTTTTTTAAGTTTGAAGGTATCATAGGTAGATAGATAGATAGATAGATAGATAGATAGATAGATAGATAGATAG
>NW_020954557.1:7723747-7741731 GCF_900497805.2 Vombatus ursinus
TAGATAGATAGATAGATAGATAGATAGATAGATAGATAGATAGATAGATAGTTAGATAGATAGATATACAAATACAAGAAATCAAGACGATCCCTACACTCATTCTAATAATGGAAAATGTCACATCAGAAAGTGAGGTGAAGGCTTAATTCCAGGAAAGATAAGATGAAAAATCACGTATCAGACAGTAGAGTATGGTGAGAGTGGACTTTGAGTTTCTCTTAGGAGAATGTAGGGAGAAGGGACTAAGTAGAGAAGTGGAATGGTTTGGAGCTGATGGCCAGGAAGTGAGGTGGAAGTTCACTAATTCTTCCTTTGCTCCATTTTGGTTTAAAAGAAAAGCCAGAGGTTTAAACATGCAAGAGCTATACATTTTAGTGAGATCCCTCCTTTGGACATCATGCAGTTACTATCAAAGCCTGTGACCTCAGTAGATATAGAGCCCCTTTTCCATCCATTGTCTAAATAAATTTAGTATTTTGTCATCTGATTCAATTTATTTAAAATAGAGAAGAAACTAAAAAGAATTACATATTTCCTGGAAGTCTACTCAAAAAGCACCTGGCAATTCAAAGCTTTAATAGCTTAAAATTACATTTGGACTTTTGAGATGACCTGTTACTAGCATTGACATTAATACCTAATAGTCCTATTGTCTCTACACTCTTTCTGTTATTTAGATGGTTAGTTTTCATATAACCTAGGACAAAGTTCTTCTTTATGAATAATAGACATATCTAGTAGTAATAACTCACATTTATACAATATCTTAAAGTTATTAAGTACTTTCATAATTATAATCAATTCCTACTTTGTTGTTGTTGTTGTTCAGCTCTTTCAGTCATATTTGACTCTTCATGACCCCATCTGTGGTTTTCTTGGCAAAGATACTAGAGTGGATTGCCATTTCCTTTTCCAACTCACTTTATAGATGAGGAAGCTAAGGCAAACAGGGTTAAATGATTTGCCTAGGGTCACACAGCTAGTATGAGTTTGAGGCCAGATATTAACTCAGAAAGATGAGTCTTCCTGACTGCCCACCTAACTGCCCAAAATTCCTACTTTACCATCAAGGAAACTGAGGCTCAGAAACTTATCCATAGTCACAGTGCTATTAAATGGCATGTATAAGACTTGAACCTAGGTCTTCTGACATTCAAAAGAGTGCATTGTCTACTATGCCACACTGTCTTTGTATCAGAAAACATCAGAAGCAACTGAAAATTTCAAAAACAAAAATAGAAAAATGTCTTTAATTTAAGTGGATGTCTTTGAAATATGTATGGTGTTCTTTGGATTAATGTCAAGTTTCTTCACAGCCATTGCTGAAGCATAGGCAAAGTTCAAGGTCAAGAGTATTCTAGAGTTTGTCTTCCTAGTCAACCTGAATGCTTACAACTCTGTCCAAAGTGCACCCTCACACTACACACTTTTCATGTAGATTTCTGAAGTTCCAGTGTTTGTATTCATATGAAAAAAGAACTTAAAAGGAGGTATTCAGCTGAATATGACTGACAGGCTAACATGACTGAATAAAATCATCACAATACAGGTCGCTCACATTCCAGCAATTTTAGTGAAACATTTGCAAAGCTGCTCAGTATTTGTGAATGGAGGATTCTATTTTCTAGAGACTCTGGCTGCCATCAGTTATGATTGTATTAAATTCTCACCATAATAGGTACAAATGTCCATAAATGGTGCTATATTACAGCTTAGGAAAACCGTGAAGCATTCAATCTGGTTTAGAAAAGGAAAGGGGTTTAGGGTTTTTGGCAAAGTCTGAAAGGCTCTAGGGACTGTTGTAATAAGCATGGGGAAGATTGAGGTCATGCACCTAACTGAATAGAGTTAAGTGAACACCTACACATATATGGCTGAAGATTTTCATCTGGTAATGAAAACTGTCACCAAGCATTACTTCTCAGGCCACACACTATCTGATGACAAATGGATGGTTTCAGAAGTAGAATGTTGAATCAAGATAGTCCACACATCCCCTGGGGAACTGAGAACACAGTCATGTGCTAATGAGTCACTAATCTTAAAAACAAGTTAAAGGTCTAAAAAATAAAGTGTAAATTTCTCTATGCCAAAAGTATAAGTAGAGCTACAATCTAAATAAATTTGCCAATGCTTGAGCACCTGAGCATGAAAGATATCAAAGAACCCAACCTAGGAGTTAGAGTGTTAACACTCTTCTCTATTTACAACTTCTTCCAATTTAACCAGAGATATAAGATAGAGTGTTATCAGAGACCATCAGATTTTTATAAACCATATTATTTAATGCAATATTCAATCCAGCTATCTGAATCTTGTTGTCATTCTCCTCCCAGAGGAGAATACTCAAATGGCTCAAATCAGCAAAGAGAAAATATAAAAGGTAAAGGAGACCATGTTAACGGTCAGAATAAAAGAAATAGCCAATAATACCTGCATCTTTTTTCTTCTATGTTTAAATGTTATCCCAGAAGTTTCTGGTATTACAGAGGAGTCATAGATCAGTTATAGTTACACATAGGCTGACGGAGAAATCTTTTTGATTTTTTTTTTTTGCTTTAGTGTTCCTCCTCCTAAATTTCCAGCTACACAATGGCCTATGATAGAGATTTAAATTTACTATAGATATGTCACACTATTTCTTAAAGAACTCAAGCAACGTCATTATACTAGCCCCACTTGACAATTACCATTTAAGATAGGATTTCTAACAATTTCTAACAATGATCACCTTAAATGTGGCCAAACCATCAAATTGAAGCATGACTACAAGGACATTACCTGTATAGGATATGCAGTGAGTAGGTGGCAAGAAGATATTTCTACCTAGGCTTAAGTCCCGCTTTGTAGAAGAAATTCTGTGAAGACACAGAAAAATGAAACTTGAAATAATGTCCCATGGCTTTGGGGCTCCTGATAAGAAAGAATAGAAGCTAAGAAAAGGATAACTAAGTAGAATACAAACCCCTTGAAAGAGGCAGCTAGGTGGTGCAGTGGATAGAGTACCAGTCCTGGATTCAGGAGGACCTGAGTTCAAATCTGGCCTCAGACACATAACACTTACTAGCTGTGTGACCCTGGGCAAGTCACTTAACCCCATTGCCTAGCCAAAAACAAAAAAAAAACTCCTTGAGGACAGAGAATCTTTGTATGTACATGACCTAGAATAGAGTCTTACACAGAGCAGCATTGCCGTACAAGTCAAGTCAGCAGGCATTTATTAAGTGGTTAATATGTGCCAGGTGCTGTGCTAAGCCCCAGGGATACAAAGAAAGGCAAAAAAAAAAAATTATCCCTGCCCTCACATTCTAATGGGGGAGTCAACATGTCAGGTCAAGTCGACAAGTATTTATTAAATGTCTACTGTGTGTTAAGTCCTGGGAATAGAAAAAAAGGCAAAAAACAGTTCCTGCTCTCAAGAACCTGCTCACAGTCTAACAGGGGGAAAATATACAAACAACTATGTACAGTATAAGCAAGATATATGCATGTCAAACTAGAGATAATCTCAGAGGGAAAGCACTAGAATTCACAAGGACAAGGAAAGTCTTCTTGAAGAAGGTGGGACTTCAACTGGGATTTGAAAAAAGCCAGGGTAAACAACTAGGTAGAATATGTGTACGTACATGTGTGTGTGTTTTATATAGGCACATATACATATATACATACATTTATGCATGTATATATATATGTATATAGAGAGAGAGAGAGAAAGGAAGGAAGGAAAAAAGAAAAGGAAGGAAGATAGATAGATAGATACATAGATAGATAGATGGATAGACAGACAGATAAATCATATACATGCTTAATATATACATAGAGTATAGGGAAGGCACTCTGACCAGGGAAGGAATCAATAGCCCAGAAATAGTTTTTTGAGGAAGTGGGATTTGAGCTGAGTCTTGAAAGGAATCAAAGAAATTAATATATGAAAGTGAGAGGGCAGAACATTCTAAGGATGGAAGGTTAGTGTAAAGACACAGAGAAGGATGACTGAATGTCTTTTGAGAGAAATAGCAAATAGGACAGTGTAGCAATGCATAAAGTGAATAAATTGTAGTGGTGTCTGCAAACTGGAAAGGTACTAAAAGGGCAGGTTATGAGCTGTAAGTACCAAATACAGTTTATATTTATCTTGGAGGTGATAAGAAACTACTGTTGTTCATTCATTTCATTCATGTCTGACTCCCTGTGACCCCATTTGGGTTTTCTTGGCAAAGATACTGGAATGATTTGCCATTTCCTTCTCCAGCTCATTTTACAGATGAGGAAGCTGAGGTAAATGAGCAACAACTAGTAAGTGTGTGAGACCAGATTTGAACTCAAATCTTCCTGACTCTGAGCCTGGCGTTCTATCCACTATATCATCTTGCTGCACCAGGGAATGAGTGAGATTACTGAATTTTGGGGTGGTGTCATATATGCACTTTAAAAAAATTACTTTTGGTGTGACCCTGGGCAAGTCACTTAACCCCAATTGCCTTAAAAAAAAAAAGAAAGAAAAAAATTACTTTTGGGGCAGCTGGGTGGTGCAGTGGATAGAGCACCGGCCCTGAAGTCAGGAGGACCTGAGTTCAAATTCGGCCTCAGGCACTTGATACTAGCTGTGTGATACTGGGCAAGTCACTTAACCCCATTGCCTGGCCAAAAAACAAAAATAAAATAAAATAAAATAATTAATTAATTAAAATTTTTTAAAAATTTACTTTGGTAGCTGAGTAGATGAAGGGTTGGAATAGGGAGAGATTTAAGGAAGGGAGAAAAATTAGACTATTGTAATGGTCCAGGAAAAAAAGTGATCAAGGCTTGCACTATAGAGTAGAATCTATAAGTGGAGGGGGGGAGGATTTAAGAGATATTGTGAAGATAAAATAATGAAACTGAATAATAACAATAATAACATTTATATAATGCTAATTATGTGCCAAGCACTGTGTTAAATACTTAATAATTACTAGCTCATTTGAGCCTCACAACAACCCTGGAAGGTAAGTCCCATTATTATTTCTGTTTTACATATGAGGAAACTAACATAAACAGAGGTTTAATTGATTTATCCAGGGTCATATAGCTTATAAATGTCTGAGGCTAGATTTACAGTCAGATCTTCCTAACCCCAGGCCTAGCACTCTATGCACTATGCCACTTAGCTGCCTCCATCTCTGGATTCCAGGCATTTCAACTGGCTGTCCACTATTCCTGGAATGTTCTTCCTCCTAATCTCTGTTTCCTGGATTCTCTGGTTTCCCTCCAGTCTCAAAAAACAGATGCTTAATAAATGCTTATTGACTTGACTAAAGGCTTCTGAGCAGGGGATTGGCATGGTTAGAGCTTTGTACTAGAAAAATTATCCTGGCAATAATGATTTGAAGGAAGAGAGAAAAAAAGAGCAGGAAGTGACCAAATAGGGACTGAGAGTAATTCAACTGAGAGATAATGAAGGCCTGAAATATATTGTTGGGAGTGAAATTGCAAAGGAGGACATATAAGACAATAGAGGAATTATGGAATGGATGGGAAAGAGGCAAAGAAAGCTCCAAAATTTCAAATCTTGCTGACTGGGAAGATGGCACTATTATTTAAAAAAGGCAACAGGGAAGATAAGAGGAAGGGAAAATTTAGGGAAAATGTTAGATTTTAGAACATGCTGTATTTTTTTAGATGCAAACAAGACCTCTGAATAGAAATGTGTGATAAGCAAATTAAAAATTCAGGGCTAGAAATCCAGCATAGTCAGAGTTGAAAATGTTGGTCAGATAGAGGATGATTGAAACTGAATAGCGTCATCTATTGACTAAGTGTCATCTCTTAGACCAGGTAAACCCTGCCTTCTGCAGCAATTACTAGTTTGGATTTAGTCTCCTGGTTTTTGGCCTTGGTTGCTTCTTTGACTCTTCTTGCAGTTTCACATCCATATTTGGCTCTGTCCCTTGCTGTGAACATGACAGTTCCTACCCAAATGCTGTTGAAAGTGTCAGTAGCCAAACTCCTGGCACTTCCAAGGTACTTTGCTTCCTAAGTCCTGCTTGGCCTTTTCTCCTGGTGTAGTTCGTTCATGGACTGCCTGCGCAGCCCTGAGATGCCTAGACACCCGTGGAGCCCTTGCTTCTGTTGTTTGTCTATTATGGTTCTATGGATGTTGGAGATTGAGCCGCCTGTATATCAAGCTGCCTGGTTACTTCTAGCCATGTCTCCTGCCCAACTCCAAGCTTCTGCAGGGTTCAGGCTCGATGTTTTTATAGTCCCAGCATGGGTAGAAGAGCTGATAGAGCTTTCTCTTTGGTTTTCTTTAATGGTTCTTCCTTCTAGTGAAGTTCTAGAGGTGTTTCTGGAGGGTTTGTAGTTGGTCTGGGTTCCAAAAATGCCTAATATGCGGTTATCTTCCCCTCAGGAAGTTGTAAATATGTAAAGAGAGAAGATGTAATGATACTCCATGTGCCATATGTAAAGATATGCTTTGTTTTCATGCTTTTTTATAAATTTCAAATGATTTTATAGTATATCCATAAGGTTCAGCAACACTGGCATTATTATGCAATTTGGTCAATAAGAAACTGAAGGAAAATGATATTAAGTCACTTGCCCAAAGTTACACATATTAAATTCCAACATAAAATGATCTTAAGGAAGTCTTCATCTCCAGTCACATAAATAGAGCCAGGAAAACAGCAAACATTTGATGATTATCTTGCTTTAATACTTTAAGGATCTATAATTATACAGTTTACTAATTAGCTTGTTGAATTACTATAGCTGAATAAGTCTATGGTCATGCTGATATTGAGAGTCTTTGAACATAGCTAGGCTGTTGTTTGATGGCAAACAGTCTATGGATGAGAGCATAATCAAAGATTCCAATAGTGTAAGTTACTTACTTAATAAAAGGATTTGTTCTGTGAAGTCTGGATTCAGTCAAAGAGCCACACTTGAGGACCTAGAGGGCCACATGTGGTCTCAAGGCCGCAGTTCCCCACCCCTCTAAGACTTATCAAAAGCATGTGCTTTACTGGTATAGCCTCTGAAACCCAGGGTCACATCCCCACATTGGAAGACAATTTCAGTGTAAGTTGATGAATACTATAGTAAGTAAATAAAATGGCTCATCAGCAGAAACCATGACAATCCTACTTGACCTGTCATTATGTGTACTCTCCCTTGTTTCTATAAATCCAATCTGAATATAGATCCTTGCCTCTTAGTCATTTCAATAAATTTGCAGAAGACAGAAACTTTAGAGTTTGAATACATAGTTTCAAGTCACATAAAATATTAGTGGGATGCCCTCCTCCCAGTCCCTTCACTCCCTGAATGATTAATTCTTCATGCTATCCTTTATATAGTTGAAACAAACAACAGAGCCTTGCAAAGTATAAACAGAATATGGCATCCTACCTTGGTTTAATTGTGGTAGATTTGGGGATAGAGAATGAATGTTATATATTTTTTCAGTCTTTTTTGCTCAGGAATGCTTGTAGACTTCTGACTTTAACCACGTTGAAATCTGACTAAACACAAGCACCCTTTCTTTATTACATATAAATGATGGATCAGCAACACTAATGGCTTTAAACTGAGCAGTGGCTTTTTTTCCCCAGGGGCTCAAATCAAGCAAACTCTAGAGATTTGTTAGAAAAATCACAGGGTGAAAATAATGACAACAATTTCACAGAGGTGAAATTGCCCATCCTGTACTTCTAAAAATAGGATGGAGCAATGTTGAATTGAATGGTATCATACTGAAACCTCTCTTCCATGGATAGTCATCAGGATTATTTTTAGTTGAACTTGAGGATGATTTATTCCAGGTTGTACAAAGTACTTCATCTCTCAATGGAAAAAACATATATGAACAGAAGAGAGCACCATGCCTCAGACTCATCTGAATCATTTCATAGAGTGTCCCAATTAAATAAAGAACTGTGTCAGGTTCCCCTGTGTGGAACTAGAAGGTTAGAAAGAACCTCTTTGTTTTCCCTAAGATCATAGGATCAAGCAAGCACAATTTAAGTAGCAGAGGAAGATGAATGAACATTCTTTTACTCCTCATTTTCACATTGCTCTGGAAAATACTTGAAGCATTGCTGGATTTGGCTCTTTATTTAGCATTATCAGTTTGCATTTTTGAATACCAGAGTACAAATGCCCTTTCAGAGGCTCTACAGAAGCAATAGAAAAAGGACTGCATCCCTTACAGCAACTTATTATAAAAACACAATGCACAGACATGTACATACTAATGATGCTTCACTTATCTAACGTTGTTGAGAATGAGTTGTTCTGCACGAACTTTCCAGGTAAGGATAGATAGATACATACACACATCTATACATACACACATTCATTGATATACACTTTCAGATAAAATAAATACATACATCAATGAGATATATACATGAATATATACATAGATGATGATGATAAGAGAGAGAAAAACTAAGAAGGAAAGAAAAAAGAAAGCAGTTTATTAAGAGAAAACAATTTATTAAGCATTTACTATGTTCCCAGGACTGAAGTTTAACCACTTTAAAAACTAAAAGTGATTTTCACTTTAAAAATCACTCTGGATGAGAATCTTCATGGCCTTCTTGAACAGTCCATTCATCCAAGGACTAGAATTTTGTCAGGTTTTGATATAATGAGGCTACAGATCCACTAAACCCCAACATCAACAGGCATATTCTAATCACTTCTATTTCTACCCAAACAGACCCTTGTTTTCAAAAACAGTAGGTGGCACAGTAGATAGAGCACTGGGCCTGGAGGCAGGAAGACCTGAGTTCAAATCCTGACTCAGATACTTATTAGCTGCATGATCCTGGGCAAGCCACTTAACCTCTGCCTCAGTTTTCTCAACTATAAAATGGGAATAATAATATCACCTACCTCACAGGGTTGTTTTGAAGTTCAAATGAAGTAATATTTATAAGGCACTTAGCACAGTACCTGTCACATAGCAGACCTACACAAATGCTTATTCCTTCTCCTCTTCTCCTCTTGTTACCTACTTAGCCATTTTTAATCCTATACGATTGAACCAGTAAGGAAGATGGTCCACCTCTTATGGCCACAGTCATAGTTCCTATGTTTCCTGCAGAGAGCTTCTTCTTAGTAAATTTCCTTTGGTACATCTGCCAATCCTGGCCTTCTCTGGAGCTCTTCATTTGTCATATGATGAAGCAGGAATATTCTTCATGTCATTCTTTCCATTGCATTTGTGTGATCACAAATTTCTATTTTTCATTTTTCCTTCTGAACCAACATGAATTTGTGGACAATCAATCCACTTAGATTTGAAATTCTGCCCAGGGCTAAGTTGTCCTCACTGGTGAGTGAGTGAGTAGAAATTCACCTAACCCCTTATATATAGCTGGCTCCATATCATACTTCATATTCAGTCCAACAATTCACCTAGGCATCTTGCCAATTACTCTGCTGTCAAACACAAAAACTTTACCCCTAACTCTTTCCCAATCCACCCACTACCACTATCCACTTCTAGAAGCAATAATTAAATCAATACTACCATTGCTTATAGGATGGACATAGCAATCCATTGTCCCTTGGCTCCATTGACCCATCCCTGTGACTTCCCGAACCAAAACTTACTATTCATACATCACTCATCTATATGCATTATTTCTCCCAACTGTGATAAAAGCTCCTTGAGGGAATGGAATATCTTTTTTTTTTAATTTGTATCCCCAAGTATCTGGAGCATTGTAGATACCACATAAATACTTTGTCATTTATTCAATGTTATACCATGTGGATTATTTCAGGCAGCACTGCATAGCACATTTCTACATGGATCCTCTTGAGGAGTTGTCAGTGTTCTTTGTACCTCCATTTATTTTTATTAAGATTTACTTCTCAAAGCACAATTAATTATTGGAGTTTGTCTTGGAATTTTGGCATGGAAATAACAAAACAAAACTGTCCACAAAGAGCAAATGCATGCAGTGTTCATGATCAATATGGTAGAAATATCATACTAAATAATATAAACTTTTCTTGATGACTCAGGACAGTCACCATGAGCCTCAATTTTGAACCATGTCCTAAATACACTGATTTCTTTGGGGGCTTTGGCAGAAGTGTAGGAATATTTTCTCTTTTACTAAATAGCCAGAGTGCTCTAAGCATTCCAACTTTTTTTCCTTATTTATATTTTTCTATCTCCTTGTTCACTCAGTTATCACTTCATTCTTTCCTCATAAATGTGTTTAATACCTTCTATTTGAAGGTACTTTGCTGTAATCTAGGACTAAGCAGGCAACAAAGATTCTACTCTCAAGACATTTATAATCTAAATGTAGGCCAGGATAAGTACACAAATAACTAAAATACTAAAGAGTAAGTAGAAAAGAACAAAGGAGGAACGTGCTATGAGAAATCAGAAGGAATGTCCTTATATTCCCGGACTAGGAAAAACAATGACAAAAGGCATGAAAGGAGAAAACAGGATGAGGATAGGGGAAACAGAATAGTCCAGTTTGTCTGGAACATCAAAAAATTTAAATAATATGTGATAAGCTTGGATGGGAAGGTTGGAAGCAGATTATGAAGGATGTTGAATGCCAGAATCAGAAGTTTTTAACTTTACTTATTAGGCAATGAGGAGCCATTGAGGGTTTCTATGTAGAGAAGGGCATGATTTTAGTAGTGCATTAGGGATCAGAGAATTTAGAGCTAGAAAAACCTTATAGATCATCTAGTCTAATTCTCTCATATAATAGAAGAAATGGGCTCCAGAGAGGTTAGCTGATTTGCTCAATGTCACAAAAGGTTATAGGAAGCACATCTGGGATTCCACTAATGGCCTTCTGATTACAGATTCAGAGTTCTTAAATCCAAATCCACTACTCTCAAATCATCATGTGTGGAGGATTGGTAGAGAGAGGGCAGACTGCTGGCAAGAAATAGGAGGATATACAGTGGTATTTCTGTAACTGGTACTTGGTTATGTGCTCTATATCTGAGGATACCACATAAGTAACTTCTAAATATCTGAAGTGCGTCTGCAGATATGCCTATGATAGGTATGATATAAAATGTGAATGAAAAAATACTCAATCCCTTTCATTTCTGTCATTTTCTATTAATTAAAAATATTTTATGTATTGCCTTTTCTTAATGATTTCTCCTGCCTGTGAAATTCTCTTAAGGGACTGAGGAAGAAGAGAGTACAGAATATGGACTATGTTATCATGTAAACTTCAAAGAAGGAAAAACAAAGGGAGTAGTGGGAAAATCACAGCCCTTTTTTAACTGATCCTCCATTACCATAAGGAAACAGTATGAAAAAGGAGATTTATGTGGTTCTTAATGTAAAATGCAAAAACAAAACAAAACAAAAAACAAGTATCCCAAATCCCAAGAGAAAAATGCACTTATTTAAAAAAAGAAAAGAATTATTTCTGTATGTGCTATATACTTCATGTAGAAAGGAGTGTGTTTTATCTAAACTTTGCATTTTTGCAATTCCTAGCACACAGTAGGCATAAGATTAATGTTTGTTGAATTGACCCAAACGAGCCTACTCAATAATGTAACGTGTATAGCAAGTTGTTAGTTTATGGTTAAATATAGAGAAAACAAAATGCCAGTAAGTCACATATGATTGTTAGAGTGCCATCTAATTTTTCTAAAGGGTAGATTAAACTTACTTTAAAGGAATCTTGGCATTTACCTCTCATACTCATGGTGTCTTCCTTTGTCTCTGTTTCTCTTCCTCTCTACCTGTTTGTCTCCCTCTCTGTCTCTGTTTGTCTCTGTCTCTATCTGTATCTCTGATTCTGAGTCTATCTCTTTTTCTCTCTTTATCTCCCACCTCTCTGCTTTCCTAAGTCTACCCTACTCCATTTATAATAGCTTCTTCAAGGCCAGTTATCAAATTTAGTCTTCACAAAATAAAATTTTCTTTTTCTTTCATGTTAAACATATTTCCATATTAGTCATGTTGTGAAAGAATAAATAAAACAAAAGGGGAAAACCATGAGAAAAAAATGAAAATAGTATGCTTCTATCTGCATTCAGACTCCATAGTTCTTTCTCTGGATGTAGATAGCATTTTCTATTGTGAGTCTTTTGGAATTGTCTTGGATCATTGTATTCCTGAGAAGAGCTAAGTCCACCATAGGTGATTGTTGCACTTCACTCAGCACTTCATGTAACTCCAGGTTTTTTTTTTGAAATCTGCTTGCTCATCATTTCTTATGGCACCATAGTATTCTATTACATTTATATACCACCACTTGTTCAGTCATTCAGCACTGGTCATTTTCTCTGGCTATCCTTCATACGAGGAACATTCTCCCTCCACTTCTGACTACTAACCTAACTGGCTTCCTTTAAGTCCCAATTAAAATTTTACCTTTTACAGGAAACTTTCCTTAACCTCTCTTAATTCCAGTTCATCCCCTCTTTTAATAATTTCCTATTTATTCTGTATATATCTTGCTCTGTATATATTTGTTTGCATGTTGTCTCTCTTATTAGATTGTAAGCTCCTTAAAGGCAAGGACTGTCATATCCTCTTTTTGTTTCCCCAACTCTTAGCATAGTGCCTGGAATACAGTAGGCACTAAATTAATGCTTAGTGATTGGATTGAATATGAACCCCATCTATAATAAGCTCAACAATTTGTTATCCAGCCTTAGCTTGAAGTGTTCCAAGGAGGATGAACCCACTATTTTCCCAGTGGCAAACCATTCTACTTTTTGACACCTTTGATTGATAAGAAGTTTTTCCTTATATCATACCTAAATTTAACCCTTTTCTTCTTCTTCCCATTGCTTTTAGAGGCCCAGTAAAACAAGCCTGTCTCTTCAAATATTGATAATGATAATCCTTCAAATGGCTTTCATATGCCCCCCTAAGTCTTCACTTCTCCAGTCTTTAAATCCCCAGTTTTTCAACTGATCCTCATAAGACATGCTCATTAGCACTCTAACCATCATGGTTGCTTTTTTCTTGATGCTCTCTAGTTTATCTAGATCCTTTCTTAAAATGTGGAGCCTCAAGCCATCAACCAGGACACAGTATACCATGATTGTTCCTCTATGCATTCTGTTCACTATGAATCACTTAATATATAGCTCAAGATAGTATTATTAGCTGTTTTTCCTTTCATATCATGCAGTTGACTTAACTTGAGCTTGGAATCCACTAAAGTTTCGAGATCTTTTTCACAGGAACTGTTGCCTAGTCATATACCTCAATCTTGTGAAGTTGACTTTCAGAACCAAGGTGCACATTTTACATTTGTTCTTATTAAACTGTATCTTATTAGATTAGGCTCATCCATCTGGTCCGTTGAGGATTTATTTTTCTAGCTTGAATATGTAATTTAATCAATTAATCAACAAGGATTTATTAAGTGCCTACCACATGCCTGACACTGTGATAGGTACTAATGTCTTAACTTTCTTCCCAGTGTTGCAAATTTGACAAGCATTCATTCACTCCCTTCATCACTTCCCATTCTAAATATGACACCTGTCCCTAGAAGAAAATATCAGCCGTGTGTCTTCCACCACTTAAAAAGGGCCATTGTCATGGAGAACATGTAGATGGTGGGGGAAAGCTCTGTGCAGCAATAGTAAATTTAGAGGAAGTTAGAGGGTAAGGATTACTTTATATGACCATGCATGAAATGTGACTCTTTCTCTGCTGCCAACAAATATGATCAGATTTTCATCCTTGAAAAACTGTCACTTGTTCTTACCAATCCCTTAAGCATGCATCCAATCTTTCTTCCTTTTCATAGCCAACAGCTAGAAAAAATGGTCAGTGTTCATTGATTCTGCTCTCTCACCACCCACACTTTTCAACCCCTAGCATTCTTTTTTTATCATAATTTTTATTTTTTTTTTGTTTTCAACATTTACTTCCACAAGATTTTGAGTTTCAAATTTTCATCCCATCTCACCCCTCCCCCCACCCCAAGATGGCATGCATTCTGAATACCCCTTCCCCTAGTCTGCCTTCCCTTCTTTCTCTCCCCCCCTTCTCTTATCCCCTTCCCCTTCTATTTTCCTGTAGGGCAGGATAGATTTCTATACCCCATTTCCTGTATTTCTTATTTCCCAGTTCCATGTGAAAACTTTTTTTTAAACGTGTGTTTTTAAAACTTTGGGTTTCAAATTTTCTCCCTTCCTCCCTCCCCACCCACCCTCATTGATAAGGCAAGCAACTAAATATAGGTTATATACCTGCAGTTATGCAAAACACTTCCATAATAGACATGCTGTGAAAAACTAACTCTATTTCCCTTAATCCTATCCCACCCCCCCATTTACTCTATTCTTTCTTTTGACCCTGTCCCTCCTCAGAAGTACTTGCTTCTGATTACCCCCTTTCCCAATGTGCCCTCCTCTCTATCATCCCCCTACTCTCTTGTCCCCTTCCCCCACCATTTTCCTTAGAGTAAGTCAGATTTCCATACCCAATTGAGTGTGTATGTTATTCCTTCCTTAAGTCAAATTCTATGCAAATAAGATTCACTCATTCCCTCTCACCTTCTCCTATTTCCCCTCCACTGTGAGAGCCTTTTCTTTTCTGTTTTTGTTTGTGATATAATTAACTCCCTTCTACCTTTCCCTTTCTCCTTCTCCTAGTATAATCCTCTCTCACCACTTAATTTTATTCTCCAGATATGACCCCTTCATTTTCAACTCACCCTGTGTCCTCTATCTATCCATCTATATCTATATATACATACATGTAATTTTTCACCTCCAACTACCCTAGTACTGACAAAGGTCTCATGAGTTACAAATATCATCTTTCCATGCAGGAATGTAAACAGGTCAACCTTAATAAGTCTCTTATGATTTTCTCTTTCCTGTTTACCTCTTCATGTTCCACTTGAGTCTTATATTTGAAAATAAAATTTTCTATTCAGCTCTGGTCTTTTCATCAAGAATGCTTGAAAGTCCTCTATTTCACTGAATGATCATTTTTTCCCCTGCAGGATTATACTCAGTTTTGCCGGGTAGGTGATTCTTGGTTGTAATCCTATCTCCTTTGCCCTCCAGAATATTATATTCCATGCCCTGCAGTCCCTTAATGTAGAAGCTGTTAAATCTTGTGTTATCCTGATTGTGTTTCCACAATACTTGAATTGTTTCTTTCTGGCTGCTTGTAATATTTTCTCCTTGACCTGGGAACTCTGGAATTTGACTACAATATTCCTAGGAGTTTTCCTTTGGGGATCTCTTTCAGGAGGAGATTGGTGGATTCTTTCAATTTCTATTTGGCCCTCTGGTTCTAAAATATCAGGACAGTTTTCCTTGATAATTTCTTGAAAGAGGATGTCTAGGCTCTTTTTTTGGTCATGGCTTTCAGAGAGTCCAGTAATTTTTAAATTCTCTCTCCTGGATCTATTTTCCAGGTCAGTTGTTTTTCCAATGAGATATTTCACATTGTTTTCTAATTTTTCATTCTTTTGGATTTGTTTTACAGTGTCTTGATTTCTCCTAAAGTCACTAGCTTCCAATTGCTCTATTCTAATTTTTAAGGAAGTATTTTCTTTAGTAATCTTTTGGACTTCCTTTTCCATTTGACCAATTTTGCTTTTTAGGGAATTTTTCTCCTCATTGGCTTTTTGGACCTCTTTTGCCATTTGGGTTAGGCTATTTTTTAAGGTGTTATTTTCTTCAGTATTTTTTTGGGGTCTCCTTTAGCAAGCTGTTAACTTGTTTTTAATGATTTTCTTGCATGACTCTCAGTTTTTCCTCTATTTCTCTTACTTGCTTCTCAAAATCGCTTTTGAGCTCTTCCAAAGCCTGGGACTGATTCATATTCTTCTGGGAGGCTTTGGATGTAGGAGCTTTGGCTTTGTTGTCTTCTTCTGGTTGTATGTTTTGATCTTCTTTGTCACCAAAGTAAGATTATATAGTCTGACTCTTTTTGTGATGCTTACTCATGATCCCAACCAATTACTTGAGTTTTAAACTCTTTGCTAAGGTAAAAGTCTGCTTCCAATGTGGAGAATGTACTGTCCCAAACTTCGGGGCTTTGTACAGCTGTTTTCAGAGCTATTGCTAGGGACCAAAAATTTTCAGTTCTTCCAAGGTGCTATTTTAAAGGGCAAGGTGTTTTCTCTCCACCACCATGACAAGCTTCACCACACCAGCATTCCTCCTCGCCCCAGGACCGCCCATCAGAACTGTGACCCAGATCCAAGCACCAGCAAAGCAAGAGATTCCTGCCTCAGTCCTGGCAAAGAGATCCCTGCAATCCACCTCTGATCAGCCACTTGATTCCCCCTCAGTCTCTGTACCGGAAACTCAGGAAACAGCCACAGCCCTGGGGGCAGCTGAGACCTAGCTCCTTCTCTCACCGCAGTCACAGTCTTTTCCCACTGACCTTCTAAGTTGTCTTTGGCATTCATGGGTTGAGAAGTCTGGAAACTGCCACAGCTGCCTGAGATTCAGTCCTCTGAGGCCTGCTCCAGGGTTGCTGTGGCCTGGGTGTTCACGCCAAATTGCACTCCTCTCCTAGCCCGGCACGATATACCTTTGTGATCAACCATCCAGGCTGTCTTAGGCTGGAAATTTGTTTCATTCTGTCTTTTGTGAGTTCTGCTGCTTTAGAAATTTTTTAAAGTCATTTTTGATAGGTATTTCGAAGGGTTTGGGGGGGGAGCTCAAGCAAGTCACTGCTTTCCCTCTGCCATCTTGTCTCCGCCCCCCACAAAATAAAATTTTCATGAAAGAATTCTCTACTGTGGTATAGGAGAACTATCCCAAGGCTCTACCTCATGACTAAAAGGCTCTAGCCATTGATATAGCTTCTCTCCCTCCTTATTGTCCATGACAGCATACTTAGCAGAAACCTGAAGGAAACACAGGTGACTATTGTGGTCTGTTTTTTGTACTGAGCACACCAGAAAATCTCTCTTTATTTGGCCCTAGAACAAGCATTCACAACCTTTCCTCTGGCCATTTAAGGATTTGAATACTAAAAACTGAAGTGAAATATACAAGGAGTAAGATAATAAGCACAACAACAAATTCCCAGACAAATTCTCATTTAATATCATCTTATTTGCAAATGCATCCAGAACTAAGCCTAAATCTATCTGTTTCTTCTTTCTGGAGAGAAATGAGGAGGAAGAGAATTCCAGATACGACAGATAGGGAAAATGCCCAAAATCTAGAGATGAAATGTCCTATAAGAGGAACACAAGGAGGTGAGTGTCACTGGATTGCAGAACATGTGGCAGAGTAGGATATAAGAAATCTGAGAAGAAGGGTGAAAGAAATCTAGGAGGGGCCAGATTATAAAGGGCTTTAAAAGCAAACATGAGATTTTAATATTTGATCCTGGGTGCAATAGGGAGCCACTGGAATTTATTAAGAAAAAAGGGGGAGGTGATATGGTCAGTCCTGAGTTTTAAGATCAATTTGACAGTTACATGGGAGATGGATTGTAGTTGGCATAGATGCACTTGGCAGGGGGTGGGTGAAGGATTTTGATTCTGCTTTTCTTCTACGAAAGTAGAGCTGACTTCTCCAGAAAAAGTCATCCAAAGAGAAACAAAAGTAACAAACAGAATAGCAAGGAAAGATTTGGAATAAAGGTCATAGGGTCACAGACCTATAAGGAAAACTTAAAAGCTATTGAATCCAATCCCCTAATTTTACAGATAAGGAAAATAAGGCAAACAGGGTTAAGTGACCTGCTCAGGATCACACAGCTAGAAAGTATCTGAGGCAGGAATTGAACTCTGGTCTTCTTGACTCCAGTTCTGGTAACTTACCCACTGTAACGTTACCACTGTTGCCTTACCAAAGTTGGAACACTTAAGAATGTATGAAATTGGGAATGATTTCATCCATATTGTGAACTCTCAGTGAGAAAATTCTTTCCAATAATGAAAATTGGCAACTACTTGCCCAGGAATACATACATACATATACATATACATATACATATACATATACATATACATATACATATACATATACATATA
>NW_020954557.1:7741741-7859994 GCF_900497805.2 Vombatus ursinus
ATATACATATACATATACATATACATATACATATACATATACATATATATATACATATACATATACATATACCTACACACACACACATATATATATATATATATTTGTGTCAAAGGGGCCATAGACATTACATTGCAGATGCCTATTTATTTAAGAAGTTACTCTTAAAAAAAATTTTATTCCCATATCAGTATGTCCAAAGTGCTGAGGAACAGGTTGAACAGAATTCGGTTCAAGAAGTGTTATGTATGAAGTGTCTACTGTGCAAAGTATAGTGTGGTCCTGGCAAAAGACTACTCAGAACCTCTTCTGAAGAGAATGATACAAGTAGGTCCCTGATCATATTATCTGAATTCACACTTCATATTTCCAATGAACTGGAATCGATGACTATATTTTGCATAATAACTTTGAATAGTGTGAATTTGAATTTGAATACTTAGTCTATAATTAAAGTATGAAGGGACTCATCACCAGAAGTTTGACTTCTAAGGGATGAATGCTTGGGTATTGCAATCCATTCAAGATTATGCTATCTTCTGCTTCCAATGAACAAGGCAAAGAAAAAAAAAAGGAAAGGACCTTGGTTCTCTTGTATGCTAAATTAAATGGTGGAAGTCTACTGTAAATAAAAGAGGTGGTGGCAACAAGAAGATAGAATGGAGTACAAACAATTTTAGCTCTGGAATTTGCTGATGGAGACAGATCAGACCTTGGGAAAGAGTACTCCATGGGTCATACCATTCAAGTATACGGATTCAGTGGTCATAGGATTTACTTTTCCCCTCCTGTCCAATAGTTCCTACCATGACCTTCCCAAAAACTAACTATGTCCCTAAGGACTTCTGATCTGACTAAGGAAACCATGTCAGAGTGAGCATCTCCTTCAGCTGTTTCTGACTTTTCTTTTTCTGGGAGGGGTTGAGGTAACTTCCAAAGGCACATGGGACGTTAGAAAGTAAAGAGAGAAGTGGAATTGGAAAGCAGAAGTCAATATTTTCCTGGTCTCTGGAAGATATATCTTAATATAAGGTGCTGGCAGGAGAGAAGCATTAGAATCAGAGGCAGGAGCATTAGGTTCTTGATTTGGTTGGTTTGGTGACAAACTAGCTGTATGAACTTGAACAAGTCTTTTAATCTCTCAGACTCAGCTTCCACATCTTAAAAATGAGGTAATTGGAAGAAATAATTTATAAGGTCCCTTCCAGCTTTAGCAACCTACAAAACCCAAGGATATAGCAGAATTATAATGTGTAGTCTTTCCTGGGAAAAGTCAATCTCCATAAAATTTACCTGGGTTTTTATAACATAAAAGAATAAACAAAAAACATACAAACTAAAGGTATTTATAGGCTTAGTTCTTCCTCCATGAATAAATAAAATCATTTGACATATTTTAATAATGGTATTTTCCTTGTCCTTTTCATCTTTAATGGTTTAGATTTTTGTGGTTGGGAGTGGGGCTCAGAGGTGTACATGGAGTAAGGGGAGTGACAGAGACAACCAGGAATGAGGGGAGCAAGCAACTATGGATGTGAATTTTCTAAGTTGTCTTAATTTTGTTGCACTAGGTCCAGTGTGCACAATTGACATTGGCACAGAGCTGGCCCCTGGGGGTGAGTGTCCAGGTATCAAACTCATAGCATGTTAAAAAGAAGAAGCCTTCATCTATTTCAAGTTTGTTGAAATAGGGGAACTTCCCTCAGGTATCTGCTACAACCAGATAAGTAGGAAGAAAAACACAAGAAATCTCCATTTGTATTTCAATCTTCAAGACCACCTGGCAGCAATTCAAATCACTGCCAAGATTTTATACTATTAATCATCTGCAGCACAATCCAAACAAAGCAAATGGGCAGAATCCCCATATTACTCATACAGAATATGCATTAATTATTTATTTTCTATAACTCACTGTAATTGCAGCTCCTAATTCACGAGCTTTGGGAAACTGCCTGGGTCCAAATATGGTTGTGAATACAAACTGAAAAAGCAGGTATGTACATGTAATAAAGCATAACAGAAAAAAAATAAAATAAAATAAAGAATAATACAGTGACCCATTGTGATACCAATATTTTGGAAAACATATGATTCTCATGCAATAAAGCAAAGAATTACATATATTAAAACTAATGAATTAAATATGAATGCCATAAAATTTAACAAAAATTACTAAGCAGTCAGAAGGCAGAATAAGAGAATGAATTAGAAACCAAAACACACTAATGGATTTTTCAAAACACTTGAAAATTAACAATGATGTTCAAAGGTGTTAAAATAATAATGCTAAGTTGTAATAGGGTATTAAGTAGTAATGAAATGTTAATAAAGTGTTAAATAGTAATGAAAAAATAGGTAAAGTTATTTTTCTCTTAAGAGTTGTATTAGGTCCCCAATAGTCCATCCAATATAAATAAATGACCCATAAGATTTACTAAATTTTGTCAACATCCTAATTACAAATTTTTTTCAGAGATTTCAACTTAACTACTTAAAAACTGCCACAACAGAAATTTAGTAGTAAACTTTGCTTGATCAATATTTACTTTTATAAAATCTTCATTGAATAAATTTTATACTAATTTTTATACAAAAAAATTGTATGCTTTGTTAATAAATAAAGGGTATTATCATACTACTAAAAGGTATATATGAAAAGCTGAAGACTCTAAAACAAATCAGGGAAAGCCTAAAATAAGTAAATATAAATCAGGCAGTTAACACAACAGAATGAAATCATAAGTTTAAATCATAGATTTAAACACAAGAAAGATCTAAGAGAAAACCTAGTGTAACTCCCCTATTTAGTAAATTATAAAAAAATTTAATTCAGAAGGGTTAAATGACTTAGTCAATGTCACACCTTTAGGATGCATTTTAATTTTTTTTAATTTTCTTTACATTTCATTTTCATATTTGTTATTTGTTGGATAGGAGAGGGTAGCTAACAGCAGAATCTTTTGTGAAACAAAATGATAAAGAAAAGGCGGCAAGGAACAGTGTTGCTGTGAAACCAATGAAAATTTTACAAACCAAAGAGAATTTCAGATCTACTCTGTCTTTGACTATTATATTCATCTATCTCTCTAACCATCTCTTTACTATCCATCTATCTATCTATCTATCTATCTATCCATGTATCTATCTATCTATCTATCTATCTATCTATCTATCTATCCATCTATCATTGTGGACTATTTACAAATCTAGTCTATATGATAGAAGACTTGTTAAAGTTCTAATTTGTCTTTCTAGTTAGGAGGAAGTAGACTTAATTCTGATCTTCCTCAACTTTCCAAGTGACTCCCTCGTCATCAGCAAAATAAATTGAAAAGGTAATAAACGTAACCAAAGAAGAGTCCTTCCACAACGACACAGAGGTTTTCTAACTAGTAGTAGCAATAATAATTTCAAACCATCACTACATCTTATATAATAAGACTAGTTCATATTTATATGAGATCTTACTGTTACAAAGAACTTTCAAATATGTCATTTAATTTTAAATGTGCTAAAGTGGAAAAATTGCTAAATTTGGAGTCAGAAGAACTAGATTGAAATCCTGGCCCTGAGATTTCATCAAAAGAAATCACAGTTATCAATAACCATATGAAAAAATCCTCTAAATCACTACTGATTAGAGAAATGAAAATTAAAATAACTCTGCGATACCAACTCGCATATACCAGATTGACTAACACGACATAAAAGAAAAATGACAAATGCTGGAGGGGACTTGGAAAAATTGAGAAACTAATGCTCTGTTGGTGGAGTTGTGAACTGATCTAACCATTCTGGACAGTAATTTGGAACTACACCCAAGGGGCTATAAAATTGTGCATATTCTTAGACCTAGTAATACCACTACTAAGTCTATATCCCAAAAAGATCAAAGAAAAGGGGAAAGGACATATTTGTTCAAAATATTTATAGTAAATCTTTTTGTAGTGGCAAACAATTAAAATTGAGAGGATACCCATCAATTGAAGAACAAGTTTTGGTATATGATTGTGATGGAATACTATTGTGCAATAAGAAATGATAAGCAGTCTGGTCTCAGAAAAACTAGGAAGACTTATATGAACTCATGCAAAGTGAAGTGAGCAGAACTAGATCATTGAGCACAGTACAGCAATATTATAACAATGATCAACTTGAAAATGAAAGGTTTAGCTACTCTGATCAAGACTTATCCAAGACAATTCCAAAGGATCCATGGTGAAAAATGCTGTTCACCTCCAGAAAGCGAATTGATAAACTCTTAATGCAAACTTTTTTAAAGCATACTTTAAAAAAAAACAACTTTATTTTTGTTTTATTTTCTTTGTATTTTCTTTTTCAATATAACTAATATGGTAAAGGGATTGGGGCAGGGGGAGGTGGGGAAGATATCCTGGGCCTGGTATTTGATATTCATATGACTATGGGCAAGTCACTAAACATCTCCAAAGCTTAGTTTTCTTGTATCTATAGATTAAGGTGATCGGTCTAGCTCCCTTCCAGTTCAAAATGATGATCAATAATTCTAAAGCATATATTAAAAATATGAGGAAATAGGTTAATTTACTTGGTACTCACATTCAACCTACTAGTGAATGGGAGAGTCAGGACAGACTATTTAGGGCTCTATTTAAGGATTGGTTTGAAAATAGATTATAGGACCCTACAAGAATTGAGCAGAGAAATCTTGATGTTACCTCTGTTGGTTTCCCCAATATTTTTCACTATATAAATATTTTAAAAGTGCAGGGAGAAGTTAGGTTAGGAAAGAAGAATTTGGGTCTGATGTTAAGCATGAACACTAAACTTAGGACAAGAATAGTTATAAAGACAGAGACATGTTCTTGATGGTATGTAGAAAAGTAGAGATAGGCCTCATAGTAGATTTAATCCAAAGAATAACACTGAGACCAAAACCAATGTTGGATTTGTACTTATCATGCCAAGTCAAATACATATGGTAATTGAGTATTGATTAAGCAAATATGTACCATAGGTTGTAATGCATTACATGTTTACAACATGATTACATGTTGAAATGTTAAGAAAAATTCCATTAACAACTCTCTCTATATATATGTGTGTGTGTGTGTGTATTTTTATAAAATGTATGTATGTATATATACATATGTGTATATAAATATATGTGTATAAATATACACACACATAGACATAATAAAAGACAAGCTCTGTCTTTCTGTAATTGACTCTCTCCTTTGCCTTTTTACCTACTTCCCATCTTAACTCTTGTGGTGGAACCATAGATTCTCATTTCTTTTGTGTTGCAGTTTTATTCTCTGAGCAAAAGTCATCCAAGTTTTGCCAAGTATCAATTTTTGAAAACATACTGTGATCAACCTCCAAGTGGATAAAATGCTTCACTTGTCCAGAAACCCATTAAACTTTTTCATTGGGATTCTACCTCTGACACTTTTGACACTAGGCAAGTCACTTAACCTCTGGACCTTAGTGTCCTCATCTGGTAAAATGTTAAAATGAAAAGGGATGGAATTGATGATCCCTGAGATCTGTTCCAGCTTTAAATCTAAGATCATATTCATAAAAAAGACCTTCCAATTAAAAAATTGGATTTGGCCATTTTTTCTCTTTTTCTCTACTTTACTGTGATCTTATTAATTATCAACAAGCACAAACATTTTAATATACAAATAAGAACAAGAAAGATTATTTTAAAAAACTGGGAACTTGTTTATTTTTTAAAAGATTTGTATGCATGAATATCCTATTATATTAAGTCTAAAAGGAAGTAACAGAATTTCTCATTTTTGTAACCCCTTCTATACTTCTATACTTTTTGTTTTCTTCTGTGTTTTTTCAGGAACACTTGTTGGCAGAAATGAAGGGGAATTTTGACCAAAGAAAAAGTTTGTTATTTTAAGGAGATAAAGTACTTTACTGAAGGTGTCAGCATCAGGGAGATCCTCATTGAGATCCCGTGACCATTCTGCCAGCATAATGGGGTGGGGAGAGAGCAATTAAAAATTGCTTTCTGCCTTCTCTTTTGGAGGTGGTGGGTCAGTTAGTCTCTCTCCCTAAGCACAGGTGATCTTTCCAACAACTTTTTTGAAGATACACCACCACTCAGAGAAACCACAAGGAGGACTCTGCAGTTAAAGGACTTAAGTCAAGCCATTCTCTGGCTCAGAGGGGAAAGTGACATATCTGTCGCACACTCCTACAAACTTTTTGTTTCCCAGTGGAGGAAAGTAGGAGTATTGGGTTACTGTTTCATGTTTGAAGCAAGTGTTAATGTATGCATATTTCTTTTGTGTTTTAAGCATTTCTTTTATGATGGAGAAAGTAAATAACTCTCCTAAAGGATAAGTGATACTTATTACTTTGTATTGTGACTACATTTCTGGAAGGGTCCCTGTTAATTCCTTTTGGAAAAATCCTAGACATGAGCCATATCTAAGCTTTGTTTAAGGATTTTTTTTTTCCTGGGATTCCAGGATGGGGGCATGAGGAACTAGAGAGAATAAAAAAAGCCTGTTTTGCTCTCTTTTAGAGGTCAGGCTGCCCTGGACTGTACTCAGTTCTACTTGAACCTAGAGCTTAAATTCATTTACGGGAAAGGTAGCACCCTTGGGTAATGAAAGATTTGCAAATGGAGTTGACAACTAACATCTTCTCTCTTCAACAATTATTAAGAATATTTGAGAATCCGCAAACCTGAAAATACTATTACTTCCTTACTTCCTGCTCTCAACCTCTTACAATCTGGCTTCTGTCCATAACAACTTCACTGACATGAATCTCAAAAGGCTAAGCAACTTTTTTTTTGGAGGCCGAAAAGGTGATGTGTGTCCTCAGAGAAGAGAAAACAAATGGTCTTTAAATGAGTGTTTATTTGGTAAATCTGCCAGAATATCAAAGGTAAAAAGATACTGCTGAATTAATAATTTAAGATATATGAGATTATGAAGTAAGGGCAAGCATACCTGGATCTTTAGGTACTTTCTGGGAAAGACCATGACTGATTAGCAGTCGGAAATGGAGCAGCAATTACTCTTTAATAACCACAATGTGTGTAAGGACAAATAGCAAAGGAAATACAAAGACAAGCAATGAAAAGTAGGAATACAGAGGCAGACAATGTGGGCACAGGGAGAATGGTATACTGAAGGGAGGTTGAAATTTCAGCTAGGCTAGTTTGTATTCCCTGTGAGTGATATATGGCTGACCAGCAGTGGGGATGGTTGGGACCTTCTCCCAAGGAACTGCTTCCCCACATGATGAATATGAAGGTTGGGCTGGAAGCAGAACTTAGTTCAGGGGTACTGACATTCCCAGGGCTCCTTCACATTTCTGACATCTCCATAACTTGTCTATGATTCTTTAAAGAGGATTATTCTTGTTAATCCTTTGTGCTCTAAGAGGACCAAAATGACATCATGATATCTAGGTCAATGTATAGTGTGTCTGGCTGTGGCTGATCATGTAAAATAAAATGATAAAATTCTAAAATCATTGAATAAAATAATGAAATGGTAAAAAATGGTATAGGTGATGTCTTTTGACTTGCTCATAAACTAGATTTAAGTAAGCCAAAGTTGCACAAAGTCATTAGCTTCATTCTCCCTTCCAGAGTAATCAGAGCCTAATGGCAAGATAAAAATAAAGGTGACTAACAATGGCTCTGAAGGCAGTGAATGACTGGTATTTGTGGTTTCTGACCAAGCTCTAAGAGTTCCACAGCACCTGCTTCTGGCTGCATCTACCCATGCCAATGGGAAGTCTTCACGTGCTTGGGGTAGACACTCCCATTACTCACCTCCTTTAAAGAGGATATATGGGTATACAAGCATAGAGGTCCATTTGGCTTACATGTGTATATGAGTATATAATATATATATCTATACATTAATATATACTCACACATATGTAAGTCTAAGTTTGCTTTTAAGAAAAAAATATGCCTTTATAACAAAAAAGGCTCTCAGAATGAACCAATTAACCACTTATTTTAAGCAGTAGTCAATAAAATAAAATTCTAAGACAAGTAAAAATAATGTGAATTCTAGGAATTCACTGAAGAATAACTTGACCTATACAGTCTGTCACATAGTAAATGCTTAATAAATGCTTGTTGACTGACAAACTAATTATCATGATGTTTGTTATACTTTCTTGATGTGATAAAATAATCATCTATAATATTATAAATAAATAATTGTTCACATGGCATATAGCATACTGACTTGCATGTGATCTGGAATAATGATTATATGACTTTAATTCTAACACATTTGAATGAGCTGCATATTCAGATTTTAGGTACTATAATTTACAAGTACGTCATAGGATCAAAGATTTGAAGAGGAACCTTAAAAGTCATTTCAGTCAAAACTTCTCATTTTACAGATGAAGAGTCTGAGATACAAATGTGTGTGTGTGTGTGTGTGTGTAAAATGAAGTGATTTGGTCAAGGTCACACAAGCAAGTAGTAATCTTAAATACCAGATAAATTTTTTACAACAGTATATCATTGGATACATGGGGATGATTCAGTCTCAAATTAGGGGATTGTAGGTTTTACTTTATCATATTGAATTCTGAATCTGGTTCCAGCTATGTTTCTTACAAAGAATATTTAATATTGCACTCCAGATTATCTCTTCAGCTTTATCATTTAACATTTAGATAAGTGAAAGTTACCTAAACCCTCCCCAAAAGGGTCATTCTACCCCAACAAGGGCAGCTGAAATGTTTAGTTATTCTAAGATGGATACACACACACACACACACACACACACACATCCTCATGAATTTGTGGTAGTTGAACAAATTATGATATATGAATATAATGCAATACTATTGTGCTATAAGAAATGAAGAGACTGTTTCAAAGAAACCTGGGAAGCCTTGTATGAACTGATACAAAGTGAAATAAGCAGAGGCAGAAGAACTATATATACTATAACATCAATATTGGGGGGAAAAAACTAACAATTCTGAAAAATTTAAGAACTCTGATCTAATCAACCATAATTTCGGAAGACTGATGAAGAGGAATGATGCCCACTTCATGATAAATAATGGACGTTTGTTCTGCCTGGCTATGCTTAAATGAACATAGCTTTAGCATTTCTTTTCAGTGGTAAGTGGAGAGGGAGGGAGAAAAAATAAATAATAGATAATGGAAAAAATAAAATTATAAAAAAAGTGTATAATATATATGATTTTTTTTTACAAATACTAGATGAATATGGTCATTATCAAAAGACCATAGACTCAGAACTGAAAGGGACCTCAGAGGCCATCTAGACCAACCAACTCATTTTAGAGATGCGGGAACTGAAGCTCAGGGTTGTTAAGTGACTTGACCCACTCACAACTTTAAGAGATGGGAAATGAATCCAAGCCTTCTGACCTAACAACTAAGACTGCCTGCCATTACACACACAATTTTTTTATTCCTTTAAACTTCTGAGGTTAGGAAACCTTTAAGGGATATTGTAAGCTTCAAAAATAATGTGGATTCTAAGAAACAGAATCACTTGATTCTTCATCTAACTGAAACACCAACGGAAGTCAAATGATCATAAAATGGATTTTAACTCTGGAAAAACCTTTAAATTGTAAATTTTAAAAAACGAAACTTACTTCTACTCTCTATTCCTCAAAGTCCTATGAGTTTGTCAGTAAGGGATTTGGGGACTGGTGTGGTGGGGGTATCAGGCGACTACACTGACTCAGATGGCATCTCTTGCTTGTTCTAATAGATGGTGCCCTGGATGTCTGGAGCCAAAAGTGCCATGATGGTGGCGGCTTCGGTCTCGATAAAGAAGAGGAAAGCAGAGGGGAAGTTGTAGACATTGGCCACACAGGGCGTGTAGTTGCCGTGGGCTTTGTTCAGGTCTCCCCGGGTGTAGGCGATCACCCACCACATGGACGCCATGAAGAGCCACGCCACGGTGTAGGTGAGGATGAAGATGAACAGGTTCCAGCGTCACTTGAGGTCCACCAGGGTGGTGAAGAGATCCGAGAGGTAGAGACTAGTCTCACTGCCCAGGTTGCCGTGCTGCACATTGCACCTCCCGTTCTTATCTACGAACTGCTACTGCTTCTTCCTGGGGACCAGCTGCTGCTGCTGCTGCTGCTGCTGCTGCTGCTGCTGAGGCCCCTGGCCCTGCAAGCCCGCGCTGCTGGACGAAGTGGTCACTACCTGGTAATCGTCCCCAAATTTCCTGCGGAGCACAGACGTAATACAGGGGAGCGGGCCAGATTCAAAAAGGAAGGAGGCGCAAGAGCGAAGCGCTGCAAACCAATGCCAACTGGGGAGGGTGGGTTAGGAAATGACAAGAGAACCCAGGTACATAATTCCATTTCCTTCCTCCTCTTCTTACCCTTCTCCTTTTCACCTATCTGAAAAAGATACTTTCTTTCTCTTAAGAGTCCTGGGGCAGTCCTGAGAAGAGGTAGGGGGAGAAGTGTGGAAGTGTGGTCAGGTGCTTAACAGCAGAAGTGAAGCCGAACCTCACAATCTGGATTTACTTCTGCGCCCAGCTCTTCTCTTAATGCTTTCCCTCGGACCGTCTCCGCCTTCTATTTCTTTTCTTCGCGCCACCTTTCCAGATGCACCCCCAAATTACATTCAAATAACGAGGTAAAAAAATACCCTCGCAAACTACTTGAGCAGGCCAAGGCTGATATGCCCTTTTAAACCCTCTCCCAACCCCAACCTGTGTCTCTGTTCGTTTGTCCCCCACCAGCTCCTGTCCTTAGACTTAAACTGGGATGGAAAGGGATGGCAAGAAAAGGAGGGAAGATAGAGGTGGGGAAGAAACTAATGAACACCACACCCCAAGTCGCCAGATTTTAGACCCAAGGCAACCAGCGCAGCCGGTTACCTTCAGTTTAACCACAGTCACACATACCATGGCCAACTCCACGGGGAAACAAGATAGAATGGGTAATATGCACCTGGATTCGGGAAAAGGTGAGCCAGTGGAGGGAAAGGGATTAAAAGGTAGAAGCTGTCTTCTCATGAACCTCTTTCTGGAACTGATGTTATCCTTATCCCCACTTTTCCTGATTTACTACAGAGGGTGCTAGTGTGGGTCCCCATAGCCCTCCCAGACCTTGGAGCAAAGAGGTACCAATCTCCAGAAATTCTGGTGAGCTCAAGGCTGGCACACTTAAGTCCAGGACAGCTTGTTCCAGAACACTTTCACTTCTCTATCAAATAGAGTGGATGAGCAGGCATTCCGGTTAAACAGCAAAACAATTCCAGTTTTATTCTCTCCTAAAAGTGAAACAAAACCAAAAAAAAAAAAAACTTAAGTTTTTGTTTCCTGCCTCTCCTCATCCTGCTCATTTTTCTCCTCTTTTGCCAGTGTGTGTGACTGTGTGTTAGAAGAGGGATATGGCAGACCTTGGGAATACGTAAAAGTTAGTACTGCAGTTTTCACTTAGCACTGTGATCTATTCCAACTTTCCCCACCTACTATCTAAACAGCACCTCTCCTCCTCAGATGAATCTATATTTTCTAAGTGTAAAAGACAAGATCCTCAAACAAGGAGCACCTCTAAAAATACTTGTCATCACCACTTTATTTTTGTTTTTTACCCTGTCCATAAAACACAAACACCCAGCAAATAACACAGAGCTATATATGAAGAGGACTATACTTTCCAGTTCTAAATTGCTGCATTTTATTAAATGTATCTTCCAGCTGTATGTCAGTCATGTTCTTTCCCTTGCTTCTGTTGATTAATTCCCAAACAGAATCCTTAAGCTGAAAAACTAGAATATCAGGGAGAACTAGAAAAATTCCCTCCCTCTCCCTCCCCATAGGGCTTTGCTTACCATATCCTTTACTTTCTTCCTCAAAGCTTATGATAAAAATTTAGTGATTGTACCACTGCCAAGAAAAAGGATTTCTAGCATGGTGTTGTGGGGGAAAAAAAGTGGATATGAAGCTAGAGACCCTGGACTCCAATTCCAGCTCTGGGCTCCAATTCCAGATCTGCTTCTTATTACTTTTGTTACCTTGGATAAATCACTCAAACTTCCCAGGTTTTAGTTTTCTTATTTCTAAAATGAGAAAGCTGATCTAGATGGACTCTAAATTCCCTTTCGCTTCCTAATCTATGTATTTACAATAGTTTTTGTTAAGAATCTACAATACTGTGCTCTATTTCCTATTGACCATGCTATGTGATTAACTCATACCCAGAAAGAAATCACATCTTTAAAAAAAAAAAAAAAAGGCAGCATTCGGTGAATTGATAAGTCAAGTTATAGTAAGGCAATAGGGATCACGTGCCAGTCTGTCAGAGGAAATGCCAAATGTGTTCACAAGTAGTAACAGAGTTGGAGGTTTACTTCTGTGGTGACAAACTAAGGAAAATTGCTTAATACAAAGTCATTATTAGCCTTTGGATCCAGAGGAAATCAATTGTCATATATAAAGAGCTGTACCAGTTGAGAGGGAATTGTTAACAATGCCTCACTGAGCAAAGGTCAGATTAGTTTCTCTGGGAAATGTCTTCCCTCTCTAGTGTGACAGATTTCAGGTGTGGACTTTGCAATCAGACAATCATGTTGTGGATTGCTAAGAGACAGAGGGAGATATAGCTGCTTGATGGGAAGCAATCAGAGCCTAGGCAGCTTTCTTGAGCACAGGCATCATGCAGCCTATGAGACAAACAGGGACAGGATACTATTCCAGTTGGCCTCACAGCTGAAATAGCTGCTTAGGGCAGGCTTCTCATATGGAAAAAGGACCATTGTTTTTTTTCAACATTGCTAAGACTCAGATAATAATTACTATCACTGCCCCATCTGTGAATAAAGAGAAGACAGAAAATAGTAAAATGACCAAAGTTCTTAATTAGATGATTTATACTTGTGAAGAGAGAGCAAAGGTATCAGGGTCAAAAAAATGAAACCAAATGTGACTTTCCCAAGTTCACATGGCTATTAAGGGACAGACCAAGAGTAAACCTAAGTCATCTGACTCTAAATCAACCACTCTAATAGGTTATTGGAAGATGGTAGTGTCCTCAGCAGTAATAGGGAAAATTCAAACAGGGGAGGGTGTTTTAGGAAAGATAATGAGATTCTTTTTAGATTTTTTTTAATTTTACATGATTATGGATATCCAATTCAGAATGTCCAAAAGGCAGTTGGTTATTTAGGACTCAAAATCAGAAGAGAGATGAAGGCTGGAGATATATACATATATATACATATATATGTATATATATATGAATAATCTGCATAGATATGATAACTGAACCCAAAGGAGATGATGAGATCATGAAGTGAGATAGAATAGAGGGAAAAAGGAAGACCCAGGACATAGCCCATGCTTAATGGGCATGATATAGGTGAAGAATCAGTAAAGAAGTTTGAGGAGTTGTCAGAGAGACAGAAGGGGAAATTGTTGTTGTTGTTGTTGTTGTTGTTGTTCAGTTGTGTCCAACCCCTTATGACTCTATGAACCATAGATTGCCAATACTGTCCATGGGGTTTTCTTGGCAAAGATATTGGCATGGTTTGCCATTTCCTTCTCCAGTGGATTAAGATAAACAAAGGTTAAGTGACTTGCCCAGGGTCCCATAACTAGCCTTTGAGGCTGGATTTGAACAGTCTTCTTGACTCCAGGCCCACGCACTCTATTCACTGAACCATCTAAGTACCTAGAAGAGGTAGTAGGAGGGAGTAAAAAAATATGAAAAGATTGAAAGGTGAGAGGATTCATGAAAAGATCAAATGTCAAATGCTGCAGAGATGTCAAAAGGGTTGAAGATTCAGAAAAAATCATTCTATTTAGCAATTAAGTGTTCATTGGTAACTTTGAAGAAAGCCTTTTCAGTTAAATGATAAGCTTGTAAGCTGGATTACAGAAGTTTTAGAAGTGACTGAGAGGAAAGGAAGTAGAGGTAAGTGTAAATCAGTCAATATTCAATAAGTATTTGATAAGCAAATATCTACTATGTGTCAGGCACTCTGTGATATGGTAGAGATACAAAGAGTCAAAGAGTTCACAATTTAGTGGGAGAGACAGTAAGTAAACAAACATATACAAACATGCTATATGCAAGATATTAAAGAGGGAAGGCCCTAGAACTAAGACAGAATGAAAAAGGCTTCCTGTAGAAGATGAGATTTTAGTCAGGACTTAGTTTGGATTTCTCAAAGAGTTTAGCCAAGAAAGGGAGGAGATATAAATTCACTTCTAAAGTTCTGTACTGTCAAGGTAAGGATAATGGTATCATTACTAGTCTTGTTGTTTCCTCCTCCTCCCTACATCAATTGCTTTGGACAGGTAAGAATCTTTATGGGCCTCGGTTTCATCACCTGTAAAAATAATGAGGTTGATAACATCTCGTATCATATAACAAGAAAAATTCCAAGTAGATAGATGACTTCAACATAAAAAGTAACATCTTAATTATATTAGAGAAGCAAGGAAGAGCTCTTCTTTCAGATTTGTGGAAATATAATGTGGGATATACATACAAAGATATTCCCTGCCTGCTTCCAGGTCACATATGTGACTCAGTTTATTGTCAAGACAAACGTGACAAACTCCCCAGTGCTTCCAGTACCAAAAAGACTGGAAGAACATTTGAATATGACATGGTAAATTGTAAGTGTTCACTTATTGCTCCCACTGATGTGTAATGGCAGCAGAGTGTTAGGCTGCCTGCATAAGATAAAAGAAGATATAGTTTCTTCAACTTTCCTGTGTAGCAAGTAGTGTCCTCTGTCCCCAAACTCCCTGTGAAGTGAGTTTGGGGAATGAGCTCACCTCTTTTTTCTCCCACCCTGCAACTTCTCTTTTGTTGAAGACGGATTCAACTACATGAGCTGGTGTTAGGGCCCTGATGACCATTTCTGCTTGTGGTTCCTTCCTTAAGTAGTGATTGAGCATTAAACTTGAGGTAGACATGTCACAAATCACAAGGCATCCTTGTTATTTCAATAAGTTCAGAGTCCCTAGTCCAATGTGAGGTGCTAGCATGGTGTATGTGGAAAACACAGGTGCTCCATCAGCCAGCACCACACCATCCATATGTGGAATCATTGATTACTGCAAATGGAGAAGTTTTGAATACTGCAGATAAGTTCACTTACTCTGGTGGTATACTTTCTAGGGATGTACACATTGATAATAAGGTTGACACACACATTGCCAGCAGTAGGTATGTAATCGGGAGGCTCTGAAGGAAAGTGTGGGAGAGAAGCATTAGATTGCCTACCAAACTGAAGGTCTACAGAGCTGTTCTGCTGACCTCATTGTTGTATACCTGTGAAACCTGGATAGTATACCAATGCTATGCCAGGAAACTGAATCATTTCCATTTGAATTGTTTTGGGAAGATTTTGAAGATCATCTGGCAAGATAAGGTACAGGATACTGAGGTCCCTTCTTGAGCTAAACTGCCAAGCATTCAAAATCTACTGCAGAGAGTGCAATTCCAGATGGGCTAGCCTCATTGTTCAAATGCCAAAAGTATATTTGCCTAAAAGACTATTTTACAGAGAACTCACACAAGGCAAGCGTTCGCATGGAAGTCAGAAGATGTGATACAAGGTGTCTTAAAAAATTTGGAATTGATCATGGTACATGGAAGACTCTGACCCAGGACTGCCAGCATGGTGTGCCCCCATCAAAGAAGGTGCTGTACTATATGAACAAGGCAGAATTGTAGTAGCTCAAAGGAAATGTGAGATGTGCAAATTGAGAGATATCTCCATTCCAAATGTTCTTATAAACTACTTGTGCCCAACCTGTCGCAGAGCATGCTGAGCTCACATTGGTCTGACAGCCACAGTCAGACACATTGTACCTTGATCCCAAGATAGGGATGTCATTTTGGTCCTTTTTGAAAATGAAGGACAATAACGAACGAATTTTACAGATAAAAAATCTAAGACTCAGGGAAGTTAAATTATTTACCTATAATAAATAATAAGCATCAAAGGTGGGATTTAAACCCAAGTTCTCTGGTTTCAGAGCCAGTGCACTTCCCACATTAAGCTTAAATTAATAGAATGTGGGAGGAGAGCCAAGATGGTGGAGTAAAACAGTGATTTGTTGAGCTCTCTCCCAAATCCCTCCAAATACTTGTAAAAAAAATGGTTCTAAACAAATTGTAGAGCAGTAGAATCCACAAAAAGACAAAGTGAAACAAATTTCCAGCCCAAGACAACCTGGATGGTTGATTGGAAAGGTCTGTTGCTCAGGGCAGTGAGAGGAATACAGTTCAGCATGGACACCCAGGCAAAAACCAGGCCTCGGCAAAACTGGAGCAGGCCTCAGGGGCCTGAATCATGGGCAGCTTTGGAAGTTTCTGCACTTCTCAACCCATAAACACCAAAGACAACTTAGAAGGTCAATAGGAAAGGTCTGTGAGTATAGTGAGAGAGAAGATCAGTCCCAACCCTAGTCCCAACACAACCCTGAGGTGGGGGCTGCTTCTAGAGCTCTTGGCCCACAGATTGGAGAGGGAAGGTATCATATGGCTGATCAGAGGGGGATTGCAGGGATCTTTTTGCTAGAGCTGAGGCAGGATTCTCTTACTTTGCCTGTGCTTAGATCTGGGTCACAGTTCTAGGTGACGGTCCTGGGGCTAAGACGAGTATTGGCATGGTTTAGCTTGTGGTGGTGGTGGAGAGGGAATCCTCCTCACAGTTCCAATGCAGAAAAGAGTGCTTATGGTCTCTCATAGACCAGAGCACAGGCCAGGAAAGGAGTAAACACCTCTTCTTTGATCATATCATCTTGGAAGAACTGAAATTTTACAGGTCCTTAGAAGTATCTCTGAAAACAGCTGCACAAAACCCCCAAAGCTTGGGACAGTGCATTCTTCACACTGGAAGCAGCCCCCCCTACCTTAACAAAGAGTTTAAAACCCAAGTAATTGGCTGAGATCACGAATAAACAGCAAATAAAAAAGTCAGACCATAGAATCTTTCTTTGGTGACAAAGAAGATCAAAACATACAACCAGAAGAAGACAACAAAATCAAAGCTCCTATATCCAAAGCCTCCAAGAAAAATATGAATTGGTCCCAGGACATGGAAGAGCCCAAAAAGGATTTTGAGAAGCAAATATGAGAAGTAGAAGAAAAACTAGAAAGAGAAATGAGAGTGATGCAAGAAAAAAAATGAAAAACAAGTCAACAGCTTGCTAAAAGAGACCAAAAAAATACTGAAAAAAATAACACCTTAAAAAATAGCCTAACCCAAATGGCAAAAGAGGTCCAAAAAGCCAGTGACAAAAAGAATGCCTTAAAAAGCAGAATTGGTCAAAAGGAAAAGGAAGTCCAAAAGCTCACTGAAGAAAATACTTCCTTAAAAATTAGAATGGAGCAAATGGAAGCTAGTGACTTTATGAGAAACCAAGACATTGTAAAACAAAACCAAAAGAATGAAAAAATAGAAGACAATGTCTTTGAAAAAACAACTGATCTGGAAAATAGATCTAGGAGAGAGAATCTAAAAATTATTGGACTATCTGAAAGCCATGATCAAAAAAAAAAAAAAGCCTAGACATCATCTTTTAAGAAATTAGCAAGGAAAATTGTCCTGATATTCTAGAACCAGAGGGTAAAATAGAAATGGAAAGAATCCACCAATCACCTCCTGAAAGAGATCCCCAAAGGAAAACACCTACAAATATTATAGCCAAATTCCAGAGTTCACAAATCAAGGAGAAAATATTGCAAAAAGTCAGAAAGAAACAATTCAAGTGTTATGGAAACACAATCAGGATAACACAAGATTTAGCAGCTTCTACATTAAGGGACCAGAAGGCTTGGAATATGATATTCCAGAGGGCAAAGGAGATAGGATTATAACCAAGCAAAACTGAGTTTAATCTTTCAGGGGGGAAAATAAACATTCAATGAAATAGAGAACTTTCTAACATTCTTGATGAAAAGACCAAAGCTGAATACAAAACATGATTTTCAAATACAAGACTCAAGAGAAGCATGAAAAGACAAACAGGAAAGAGAAATCATAAGGGACTTATTAAAGTTGAATTGTTTACATTCCTACATGGAAAGATGATATTTGTAACTCATGTGACCTTTGTCATTATGAAGGTAGGTGGAAGGAAAAATATATATGGATAGATAGATAGGTAGGTAGGTAGAGGGCACAGGGTGAGTTGAAGATAAAGGGGTGATATCTGGAGAATAAAATTAAGTGCTGAGAGAGGATTATACTGGGAGAAGGAGAAAGGGAGAGGTAGAATTGGGTAAATTATCAGACAACAAGAGGCTTTTACAGTGGAGGGGAAGTGGGGGAAGGTGAGAGGGAATGAGTGAATCTTATTCTCATTGGATTTGGCTTAAGGAGGGAATAACATACACACTCAATTTGGTATGGAAATCTATCTTACCCTACAGGAAAATAGGGGGGAAGAGGATGAGGGGGAGGATGATAGAGAGGAGGGCAGATTGAGAGAGTAGGCAATCAGAAGCATACACTTTTGAGGAGGGACAGGGTCAAAGGAGAGAATAGAATTAGTGGGGGGGTGGGATAGGATGAAGGGAAATATAGTTAGTTTTTCACAACATGACTACTATGGAAGTGTTTTGCATGACTACACATGTATAACCTGTGTAAAGTTGCTTGCCATCTCAATGAAGGTGGGTGGGGAGGGAGGGAGGGAGAGAATTTGGAATCCAAAGCTCTAAAAACAAATGTTAAAAATTGTTTTTACTTGCAACTAGGAAATAAGATATATAGGCAATGGGGTGTATATAAATCTATCCTAACCTACAGGAAAATAGAAGGGGAAAGGGATAAGGGAAGGGAGGGGTGATAGAAGGGAGGTCAGATTAGGGGAAGGGGTATTCAGAATGCATGCTGTCTTGGGGTGGGGGAGGGGAGAGATGGGGAGAAAATTTGGAACTTAAAATCTTGTGGAAATGAATGATGAAAGCTAAAAACAAATGAACTAATTAATTCAAAAACAACCAAAAAATTAATAGAATCTTAGAATTTCAGGGGACCTTAGAGGTCATCTGACCTACTTCTCACATTTTCTTATAAGATTTTTATTTCTTTTTACTCCAGAGAGACTAAAGGACTATGTAACTTTATTATAATTAGACATTTCCTAGAATGACATTTCTGACTCTCAGTTCATTGGTCTTTCCAGTATGTCACAGGGCCTTTACTTTTTGTTTCCCAAATTGTTTATATCAATGAACAACATAATTGTGGCAACCTACTAGTTATTTTTTTTTGGTTAAACACAGCTCCCTCCACCATATAAAAAAGTAAGAAATGCATCAAATGAAGTAAAAGTAAAATAATTAAAATAGCAAAAAGAAAATAAAGTTTCATCAAGTAATGGTGGGGGGCGGGGTGTTGTTGAAAATTACATTATAAGCTGAAATGCTCCAGCATCTACAAAATCCAGGGAAGTTTAGAAGTAACAGAATTCAGGTGGACCAATCCCCACATCCTGAACACAAGGATCCTTACAAATAGTATCTAGTAGCTATATAGGCAAGACATGCTTGGAGACAGCCCCATTTCAAGTGCTACTCTTCATTCAGATATGAGTTAGACTATGTGGCTCCTAAGTTAACTGCCAACACTCAGATTCCATAATGATTTTGTGAGTTTGTACAGAACTGGAAGTCTATTGATGTAAATCAATGGTGTCAAACTCCAATAGAAACAAGGTCACTAAAATACAGTGATGATCCCTCTTGGCAACATATTGACTTAGAAAATCACATATTAACATTACCTATATTCTATTGTATTTTATTTATTTTGTTAAGTGGTTTTTAATTACATCTCAATTTAATTTGGGCAGCATTCAGGAGTGTTGCAATGCAGCAGTCTACAGCAGGTTTGACACCTCTCAACTCCTGGTAAATTTCTTTTACCAAGAAAGATCTACATCTTCTCCACAATGGATATTATAAGAAAGTTATCTAGGAACTGAATGATTTGAGCAGGGTGACACAGTCAGAATGTGTCAGTGGCAAATTGAACTTGGATATTCACAACTCCACAGCCAGCCCCTGATCCGCAATGCCATTCTATCTTTCTTTGTAACAAATATTTTGGGAAAATATTAATTGGTACCAAATGAGATAGAGTAATATGTAAGGATGGTTGACTCAATTCTGTCCACACATATATATAGACCTAGTGTTATGGATGACTTTTAGGAGTTCACAAGCTTTGCTCATGGAATGCCAATAACCTGAACCCTCAGGTAAAGAGGAACATAAGTCCAAGAAGTAAGAATCATAAATCTATCTTTGATTAACATAGCTAACCTAGCAGTGTGTTCATAAAAAAAGATTGTATTTCATTTCAGCAAATGAAGACATTTCATCATAGAAAAACTAATTCTGTTTAGTAATGTAAGGCACATTTTAAAGACTTTTTAAAATTTTTTTAAGTAATCATAGAACTTTAAATAGATTATTCCATCTCATTAGTCAGTCAGTCAACAAACATTTATTTAGCACTTTTATGTGCCAGTCATATGAAATGGTCTACAATAAAAGTATATTTCAAAAGTACTCGAAGACTTTAACTCAAACATTCTGTAACCTTTTATTTCTTTTAAAAATAGTAGATTTTATCGATATTTGGTTTTGCATAACCTAGATTTCTACTTGTCTCCTTCTCTTACCACCTCCCAAGGAGTGATCCCTTGTAACAATTCTGTTCTATGGTCACTACAATATTCGGAGTGCAGATGCACCCAGCACCAGAATTAACAAGTTTACTCTTGCTATTTCCATTTCTGGTGCAACAATGACATCATTGGCTTTATTATACCTAGATTTCATACTCTTGGTCAGCCATTTGTGGTCCCATGGGATCTAGGATATTGGGGATGGGGGTCTTACTGCTCTTTGCCTTTATTACCATACAGCAGCTTTTAATATAATCAACTGCTTCCAATATGGCTGCCATCCCCATTCTAGAGTGGGATTCTTTATTTGTCAAGTTATTGTGCAGAAAGATTTTCTCCTTCATTCCTTCCATTGTGTTCTGGGTGGCCAAAAACTTGCATCCTTCATAACTGTGGACAAACTTTCTGACATGCAAATCATTAAGGGCAGTACCATGAAGTAAAAAATTTCAGCCTGACAGTTGAAGGTCCCTTTTCACCTGTCATCATTACATAGACAATGGATTTAATCGATCAAGCTAATTTTGTGCTTTAGGACTCATCCTGCCACCAAGCCATTATTTTAACCAAGCAAGTGATGAAATAAACATGCTGTAATGTATCTTAAATCTTTGAGCCACCTCCTATGTGTACTGTGCCGTACAGGCAGAATTCATTGTTTCTACACTTCATATAATTGTTAAAACAGACTATACTGAAACATAACTAGGAAGGCAATAGAATGGTAAAAAATTTTACTTTTCATTTAATTCAAGTCAGGCTGAATCTACACCAAATACATGACTGAAATTTGAAATATAAAACATTTAGTTAATTATCTAGATGTTTCAATGTATAGAAAATTATTTTAATTGAAATTCTAAGGTTCTTTATTGTCTTCCTGCATCATGTCAATAACCTAGTGCATTGGACCTTCTGTGATTATAAAACAAGACTTCTTTCCCGTAAGTATACATTTAATTATTTTAAATGTCAAGTCATCCTACTGATACCATTGCTGAAATCATTGTGGAGTTCTAATTTGTCTTAGTGTTAGAATATCCTCCACATCTTAAGATAGCACAGAGTCTCCGGGACCTATGCAGAGCCATCAGGAAAGAGATATGGTCTTCTCCCTTCTTGGTTAGAATACAAAGATTGCAGCTCAGTTTTTTAAAATTTCTCCTTATAGCACTAAGATAATGTTATCCTTCTGATTAATAATGATAACAATATAATAAGTATTATTATAGCATATATTGTATAACATAATATGACATGGATATTTTATTATTATATTGTTGTTATAGCCAGCATTCATATAGTGCTTTAAGGTTTGTAAAAAGCTTGACAAATGTTATATCATTTTATCCTTACAGAAATCCGGGGAAATAGGTGATCTTATCTTTATTTTTCAGAAGAGAAAACCAAGTAGAATGCAGGTTAATGACTTGGCCAGGGTCACACAGCTAGTTAGTGACTGAGATAGGATTGAAACTCATGTCTTCCTAAACCCAATTCCACTCTATCCATTTGTCACTTAGCTGACTAAAACCCTCCAGTGTCATCCTGTTACCTCTGGAATAAAGGAGAAGCTGCTCAGTCTGGCATTTTGTTCCTTCCATAACATGGCACCAACCTTCTTCTCCAGTCTTCTATGATTACTTTTAGGGTACTTTATACTCACCATTCCTAGTATCAATACTCCCCCTTTCTACCTTTTTTCTTAGCACATTTATGCAAATGCACACACATATGTGGACATGTGCACACACGTGGGCATATGCATGCATGCACACACATACACATACACACACACACACACACACAGTATATCTAGAATGTGCTTCCTCCTATCTATATGGAAACTTCCCAACCTTCATCCTCATTTCCATAGTAAGTCTTAAATAAGTTTGTTGAATTAAATTGAATGGATTTGAGCAATGTATTAGTGACACAACTACTGAATTTTTTAAAGCCTATTGACAGCCTTCTTGAACTACAAGATACATGTGGATTCATGGTTTCCCTGAAGAAAAACCATATGTAAAAAAGATCCCATTATTTCTGGAAAAAGGCTCAGTGAATCATTTTTTTTCTCCAAGACTGTAATGATGCTGGAGTTTAAATTCTGCTATTGTTCTTTCTGAACAGGTTTTTCCTCAAGAGGAAAATTACTGACCAACAGACTCCATTCTGACACTTGTTCCCACCATACAGAGACTGGATCTGTACACCTGGTGGCATCAAAACTACTTTTCTTACTGCCTTCAGCTGTGATTTCCCTATTTGGGCACAAATTGCTGCGCAAATGGATGCATGAATTGCTTTGGCAGAACCTGCCCTTCCAGGAAAGCAAAAGGGCAAAGTTTGACAGCACTTCCTCCTTGTTTTCACATATAGATGCAGTGAAGAAGTCTCTATATGTGACAAACAGATGACATCATAGTGGTGAATTCAGTATCTTTAAAAAAATACTTATCTAACATGTTCTATGGTTGCTACAACAGATTCCTGGAGATTAGGAGACACTTTGTAATGATTTAATTTTATATTTGGAATTTTTAAAAACAGATTCCCATTCTAATAATACAAAATGTTTTGTATTATCAGAGAACAAGAGCAATTGATCTGTTATGAATTCATGTTTTATGTGTGTGTGTGTGTGTGTGTGTGTGTGTGTATCAAACTCTAGGATGCCTGAAACCCAAAAGAAACTTTAAGAAAATGAACTGATGTCTATCATGAATTCACAACATCTGAACACTGCAGTTTCCCCCCTTCCTCTTTTCAGTGTTGTGGAGATCCAGGCTCCAGGCAGCAGAGTATGCTGGACCTTCAGTGACCAGCCCCATAGCAGTGTTCTGTGATGCATCAGGTATCTGCAGGAGAGTACAAGGAAATAGATCTAATGGTGCTGGGTCAAAGGGTTTGGCAGTTTAATAACTCTTTGGGCACAATTCCAGATTGCTCTCCAAAATGGTTGGATCAGTTCACAATTCCACCAACAATGAATTAGTGCCCCAATTTTTCTGCATCCCCTCCAACATGTGTTGCTTTTCCCTTCAATTATTTTAGCTAATATGATAGGTGTAAAATGCTACCTCAAGGTTGTTTTAATTTGCCTTTCTATAATCAATAATGATTTAGAGCATTTTTTTCATATGACTAAAAACTGTTTTGATTTCTTCATTGGAAAACTACCTGTTCATACCTTTCATCATATATCCATTTATCATAACCCATTTATCAAATCAGAGGATGACTCCTATTCTTGTAGATTTTCCCAAAAAGATTTGTTAAGTTGTTTTTCTATATATATTTTTCATTATATCAATTGTTCTATAGGTTCTGCTCATTTTGCTCTGTATCAATCAATGTTTACCAGTGTTTTCTGAAACAGTCTCTTTTGTCATTCTATTTCATTTGATTCATAGACCATGGTTTGTTCAGTATTATCTACTTAATGGACATTTGCTTGTTTTCTAGATCTTTTTTCTTTCTTTTCCTTTCCTTTTTTCTCCTTCTTTTCCTATTCTTTCTTCTTTTCCTTTCTCTTGTTTCTATTTTTTTCTAATTCTCCTTTCAGGATTAAGAAGTTTGTTCTATTTGCATCTATAGCTGCTCTGGAATTTTACTTGGTCTATGTGGGGGAAGGGGGCAGGGAGGGCAACAACTCTCTACATCCCTGCCTATTTCCCTGTTGGGTTTGGTATATTTCTATCCCCAATTCTGTGTTTGTATGTGTGTGCTCATGTGCACACACATGTTCAACCCTTCTTTATCTGATTCACATGAGTGGCTTTACCTGATGACCCCTCTTCCTTCCTCCCTAGTTTCATATATATATACATATATGTATATATATATTCTTGTCATGCACACAAATTATAAGAAATACTAAGTTCCATACCCTTCTTCCTTTCTGTACTACTGTTTTCCTCATATCCTCTTAAATTTATCCTTTTAAAGTTCTTCAAACAGAACCAATCCAACTCTAGGTCTCTGTTTTTCTTACTTAATCCCCTCAATACCATTTCAAATTATTAAAGTTCTGAAAAGGAATATGTTCCTTTTCCCTCTACTAGAATTTTATCACTTCATTATCTTAAGGTCCCTTCCAAATGATCAAGTAAATTTACCTTTCAATGTTTCTCTCAACTCTCTCACTTCTATTTCAAAGTTCCTTCTTATTTACAGTCTTTTTCATTGGAAATATTTAAAAATTTTCTGTACTATCAGAGCTCCATTTCCCTCTTAGAGGAGGGAAATCCAGCCTGGCAGGTATGTTATTTTTGGTTGTAAATGGATTTTTTTTTGAATTTTGGAATATTATATTTCAAGATCTCTTTTCAGTTATGATAGAAGCTGTTAGAATTTTTGAGATCCTCACTATGGTTTTTTGGCATTCAGACTGTTTCTTCTGGATGTTTATAGTACTGTTTCTTTGACATAGGAAGTCTGGACTTTGGTCATTTAACTCCTGGGACATTTTCTTTCTTTTTTTCTTTCTTTTTTTAGGAGGTGATCAGATGATTCTTTCTATTCTATTCTTTACTTTGCATTCTAATCCAAATATATCTGGGCAGTTTTCATTAAAGACTTTTTAAAATAAAGTGTCCAGGCATTTTAAAATTATGTTTTTCAGGAGACTTATGATTCTCAAATTATCTCTTCTTGCCCTGTTTCTAGGTTGTTGTTGTTTTTTTTTTATAAAACATTTTACATTTTTTCTTTTTTTCAGTCTTGATTTTGTTCTAATATTTCTTGCTGTCTCATAGAGTCATTTATTTCTGTTTGATCCATTCTAATTCTCCAGGAGTCTGTTTACTTGTCAAGGTTTATATGAGATTTTAAGTTATGAAGGCCATAACAATAAACATTGGTAGAGAAAATTTCCTGACTGAAAGTTTCCTATGTCAATGAAATCACAAGTCTGATATATAAAAAAGTTGTAATTACAAAGTAATAATGAAATTCCCATTTCAAAAAAGTAAGGAGGATATAAAGTAATATGAAGGGATCTTCAGGATACATTCAAAACAAGAAAATAAAATTAGAATGATGGAGAACTCACTATTACCATATAAGCACAAAAGTGAAAGATAATGAATACTTATAGACTTCCAGATCACTTAACCAGCAAGCTAGTATATTAGTTACTTTCTCCAGAGCACTTCAACCACATCCCAAGGAATTATGAAACAATTGTAGAGTAATCACAGCTAAATCTATGAGGAAAGTGATTGACCTTGACAAGGTAAAATGCTTTATTAATTAACACTTGAGAACTATAACACTTAGAGTACTCATTTATCATCTCTTATTCACCATAATCATTGTGTCCATGTCAGAAACACAAACAAATTCACAGGCTTCCACAGGACTAGAAATTAGGGCAAGGACTTCTCTACAGTGACTCTTCATGAAGACCTGTACCCTCTCCTTTCCAAGAAATATCACATACTGTCTCTGTACAGCCAAATTAAGGGAAGGAGAAACTCAGAGGGTAAAATCAGGTGTAGAGCCAGTATAGGAGAGAGTGCTGGCCATAAAGGAAGGGTACTGAAACTCAATGGGGGTTAATCCTGTACCCTCCAGAGGATGTCAAATGAAAGACTCAGGAAAAGAATCCTACATCCCCCAGTGGAAGGAAGTAAGGAAACTTTGCAGCCAGGGTTCAAGAATCCATCTCCTAGCAAAGAGTCTTAGGCCATAATTCTTCACTGAAGAGGAATAAAGAAAGCTCAAAACACCAAATATATCAAAAGAGGCCTCAATAAAAATCCAGGAAACAGTGGGTAAATCAATAAAGAAGATTCTAAAACCAGAATGAAAGAGTAAAATTTCAAAGAGAACACAAAATTCTTTTGACAAATACTATAATTTGAAGGAAAGGCAATTAATAACTTCTGAAAGTCAGAATCATATGGATACCCTAGATAGAATGGAACAACAATAAACAAATAAAAAACCTCCATGATTGTTGAAAAGAGAAATGAAATACATACAAGAAGAAATTAGGGAAGACCATAGGTCAAAAATGAGAATTATAACACAAAATTTTTTTTAAGTTAACATATTAGAAAAAACTGAATCTATGCAATAGAGTTTAATAGATTTGGAATACAAAAACACTGAAATGAAGGAAAGCTTGCCAAAAAGAGGCAAGATGAAACAATGTGAAAGAACAGTTGCAGCCTGTATAAACCAAAGACTTAACTTGAATATTGAATGTTTAGGGATAGGTCTCCTAGAAGAATATGACATTTTTTAAAAACCTAGATACTACAATGTAGGGGGGAAGGTAGACAAAAACTGTGCAGAACTACTGAACCTAGACAAAAAAAGCATTGAGATACAGAATATTCAGATTATTGTCAGAAAAAAAAATCCCTTCACACTCCAAAACATATTGTAGTTAAATTTTACAAAATTTGCAAGAGGCCAAGAGAGAGGCCTTCAAATGTGAAGTGGTGAAAATTCAACTAACATAAGAGTATAACATAGACACAAGAAATCTTTGAAGATATGGAATACTATATTCCACAAGACAAAGGATCACAAACTACAATCCATAATGATATGATGTGTAACCATGAGCCTAATCATCAATGAAAAAAGATGTATGATCAACAAAAGAGGCATTTGAAACATTCTGGAAAAAAAGAAACTAGCAGAATATTAGATTTGCAAATACTCCAAACATCAGAAACATAGAAAAATTAAATAAGTACAGCTATCAAAGATTAATCAATGAGACACATTATCTCACGTTTAGGACAATATTGTTTACAAAAGGAAAATTTTATCTAGGGTTTAAAAAAAGAACAAAGAAGGATCATTGAAGGCTTTTAAAGTGGCACAAGAAATTAAAGATTCAAATAATTTAAAAATTAGGAGAAACAAAGTTGGAAAAGCTAAACTGAAGCATGATGGATGGAATATCCTGACCCCATTATAAGTGAATATCTTTTGTGGGACAGATTTGTAAAGTGGGAAGTTGCAAAAATGGAGAGAGGAGAATTTGTGGACAGAGGTAAATGTGTGATACACACCTACCAAGTCCATGTTTGAGTAGCTAAGTTAAGAATTGTAATTGCTATAGTCTCGGCAAGAAGGAGAGAATAAATGCGGCAAAAGAGAGTAGGAGAGGTAGAGGAGGGGTATTATTTAGTCCAGGGGATTGGAAGAGAGAGGCCTCACCTGAGTGAGGGGGTGTGAAAGTGCTACAGAAGCATACTCACATGGAGCAGGCAATGAATGGGTGCCTGCTAAGGAAGAAACAAATGAATGAATAAACCTGACGAAGAGGTATTAAGTGAAATAATGTCATCAATCAACAAGCATTTATTACATAAATGCTTATTTCCTTCCCACCTGCTATGTGCCAAGTACTTCAGATAAATTTTTTAAACATTGAAATGAATTTACATATAAGTAGTTACTATCAAGGTGAGTTATTTGTATTTACACTCTCTGTTAAGTTTCTCAATAATAATTTTTCTCATTATTAAATTTTATTTTTAATTTATGGAATAAAATAAGCATTTCTGTAACATAGTACAATAAAAAGATGATTGCACATGAAACTGCAAATCTATTATGCACAACTTGCTATTACTTATATAATAAAATTATCATGTAAATTTATTTTTTTCTCCCCCCCCACCCTAGAGTTAGTTACCATTAGACATAAATAGGTATATGTGTAAAATTATTCTTTTTTTAATTAATTTATTTTGATTTATTAACAATCATTTCCATAAGCTTTTGAGTTTTAAATTTTTCTTCCCTTCCCTTCCTACCTCCTTCCCCAAGATGGCATGCAATCTGATACAGGCTACACATATACATTCCTATTAAACATATTTTCACATTAGTGATATTATAAGGAAGAATTAGAAACAATAGGAGGAACCATCAGAAGGAGGAAACAAAACATAACAGAAGAAAAAATAACAAATAGTATGCTTTGATCTGCATTGCTGAGAAGAGCTAAGTCTATCAATGTTAGTCATTGCACAATGTGGCTGTTACTGTGTACAACATCCTCCTGGTTCTGCTCACTTCACTCAGCATCCGTCCATACAAGTCTTTCCAGGTGTTTCTGAAGTGTCACCGTTCATCATTTCTTATAGCACAATAGTATTCCATTACATTCATATACCATAACTTGTTCAGCCATTCCCCAATTGATGGGCATTCCCTCAATTTCCAATTCTTTGCCACCACAAAAAGAGCTGCTATAAATGTTTGTAGATGTGGGTCCTTTTCCCATTTGTATGATCTCTTTGGGATACAGCCCTAGAAGTGCTATTGCTGGGTCAAAGGGGTAAAATTACTCTATACATACTTCTGTTTGTAAGTTCTTTCTCTGGATGCCGATAACATCTTTTTTCATATGTCCTTTATAGTTAATTTGAATATTTATAATAGTCAAAATGACTTATTCGTTCAAAGTCTTTCTTAAAATCATGTTGCTGTTACTGTGTATAATGTTCTCTTGGTTCTGGTATTTCACTCTTCATTATTTCATGCAAGTCTTTCCATATTTTTCTAAAATCATCGAGCTCATCATTTCTTATAGCACAGTAGTATTCCATCACAATCATATGCCTCAACTTGTTCAGCCATTGCCCAATTTATGGTCATCCCTGCAATTTCCAGTTCTTTGACACCACAAAGAAAGCTGCTATGCATTTTAGAACATACAGGTTCTTTTCATTTTTCCCTGATTATCTTCAGAAATAGACCAGTTAGTGGTATTGCTGAGTCAAAGGGTATAGATAGTTAAATAGCTCTTTGGGCATAATTCCAGGTTGCTCTCCAAAATGGTTAGATCAATTCACAATTCCACCAACAATGAATTAGTGTCTCAATTTTTCCACATCCCCTTCAACATTTGTCACTTTCCCTTGCTATCATTTTCATGAGTCTGGTAGGTGTAAAATGATATCTCAAGATTACTTTAATTTGCATTTCTGTCATCAATAATGGTTTAGAACATTTTTTATATGACTATAAATTATTTTAATTTCTTCATTGGAAAACTGCCTATTCACATCCTTTGACAATGTATCCCTTGGAGAATGGCTCATTCTTATAGATTTGATAATTTTTTTTATATATTTGAGATGTGAGACCTTTATCTGATAAACTGTCTATAAAAATTTTTCCCCAATGTTCTTCTTTCCTTCTGATTTTGAATACATTTATTTGTACAAAACTTGATTAAATTTAGTGTAATTGAAATTATCCCTTTTATGCCTAACTTTGCTCTATCTCTTCTTTATTCATAAATTGCTCACCCATCCATAAGTCTAATAGGTAATATGTTCCATGTTCTAATTTTCTTGTAAAATCGTTCTTTATATCTAGGCTATGTATCCATTTTGACCATATCTTGGTAAATGGTGTAAGATATTGATCTATTCCCAGTTTCTGCCATACTGTTTTTCAGTTTTCCCAATAATTTTTAGCCAATAATGAATTCTTATCCTAAAATCTTGTCTTTACATTTGTCAAATATAAGATTATGTTTATTTGCTTCTGTAAATAGTATGTCTACTCTATTCCATTGCTCTACCTTTCTATTCCTTAGCCACTATCAGATAATTTTGATAATAACTGCCTTATAATATAGTTTAAGATCAGGTACTGATAAACCTCCTTCCTTTACATTTTTTTTCATTATTTCCTTTTATATTCTTGATTTCTTGTTTTTTCCAAATGAATTTTATTATTTTTTCCAATTTAGTAAAAAACATTGGTAATTTAATTAAGGTGGCATTGAATATATAAATTACTTTGGGTAAAATTGTTATTCTTATTATATTGGCCCTGCCCATCCATGAACAATTAATATTTCTCCAATTATTTAAATCTGATTTTATTTGTATAAAAAGTTGTTATTTATATGATTTTGTTTATATAGTTCCTGGATTTGCTTTGACAGGTATACTCCCAGATATTTTATACTGTCTACAGTTATTTTAAATGGGGCATTTTTTATTATCTCTTCTTGCAGAGTGTTTGTGACATATAGGAATACTGATGATTTTTGTGGATTTACTTTATATCCTGCTACTTTGTTTAAATTATTAATTCTTTCAACTTTTTAGTTGAGTCTGGGATTTTCCAAATATATCATCATATCATCTGCAAAAACAAATAACTTTATTACCTCATTCCTTATTCTGATTTCTTCTTTCTTTTCTTCTCTTATAGCTATTGCTAGGGTTTCCAATACAATTGAATAATATTGGTATACAGTCAGCTCCTCCCCTCCCTCCCACCACTTTCAGCTTCATTTGTGTGTGGTTTTCTCCCATTAGATTGTAAGCTTCTTGAGGGAAGAGATGGTCTTTCTTTTTCTTATGTTTATCCCCAGTGCTCAGTACAGAGCTTGGCATATAGTAGGTTCTTAGTAAATGTTTATGAGATTTATTGATTTGAAATTTAGCTCACCTTCAATTCTAGCAGGATTTGAATGAGCCTTCCCCTCTGAACTCAGGCAAGTCAGTACCCTCTCTGGGACCTCAGTTATTTCTTCTGTAAAATCAAGGAGTTTGAGTAGCTGATTGTTTTGTGACAGTCTTGTGGCATAAGGGAACTCCTCCTAGAAGGACATAGGGTTCCTCTTGAGCTTTGTTTTCTACAACTGGGCTCACAGTGCCCTAGTTCCTTAGTGTATCTGTAGTGTAGGCTAAGTCCTTGTCCAGATACCCAGTTTATATCTAAGGAAAGGACTGTGGGCCAGCTAGAGATGAAACCTTTATTGCAAGCAAAGAGAACAGGGGGAAAGGAGAGAAAGAGAGAGAGAGAAAAGGGATACAACGTACAACTCAGGCATACATAGTAATATAGAGTACAACTCATGTCAGGGCAGCGCTGCATTGGAGAGCACAGAGAACTGGGCCCATTCAGCAGGAAAGGGTGCTCTTAAGTATCCTTCCAAGGGTGGACTTTTAAGATTCTGTTTCTAGGTGCCTTCCCTTTGCCTGGAGCTGGCTAAGTTGCATATCAGGGGTCAGGGCAAAATAATATTTTGGGGGGGTTGTAATCAGGGAGAAAAATAAGCTGAGAGTAGACAAAATATTTGGGGATGTCAACAGAAAGAAAAATAAGCTGCTGGTAGAAAAATATTTGGGGGACTCAGATGTATTAACCTTAGAAAAATGTTATTGTTGGTATTTTTCCATGAGTATGTTCTATAAGCTTACAGTCTCCCTTAAGAAGAGACTCTCATGGTAGTCTCAAAATCATCAGGCATAGTTTTATAACAATGATCTTTTATCTCTGTTCTAGCTCTATCATAATATTTTGAGGTGTTATTGGGGTGGAGAGGTGGGAAGGGGGTGACTTCAAGCTGAAGCATGAACTGATATAGCTTAAATAGCTTGCTAACAAACACCTAGATTCCTTAGGAGAGATTGGGAGACCTTCCAGCAGAAGCTTTGTGTCAGCCTGGGGTCTCTGTCTTCCAAATTGGAGGGTCCACAACCTCCAACTCCATTCCCCAGGAATGACTGAAAAGTCATTGCACTTGTCCTTGCTTGAAATGCCTGATACAGAAGAAAAATAAAAACTTATTTCTGGCTCTTTTAAGTATCTACAACATACATACAAGATATTGAGCTACATTTTTCATGCTACCTCATGGAAAGCCCTCAGTTGTGTAGGAATTACCATTTTTATAGCATCATTAATGGATAAGCTACATTATACAGTATTATTTTTTACTTTAATATGCACCATTTTAATCTGAATACAGTTCTCATGGCATAGTAATTTGTACACAGTAAGTGTATAAAAATTATTGAATGAATAAATGTTATTTTGGTTATTTCCATGAAATAATATGATTAGTTACGTCATCAATTTCTCAGTTACTTTTATAGGAAAAGGACACTGAGCCCAGTAAAATGATTGAATTGAAAATCAACTGATACTGTAATTAAGTGGATAGGTATTTATCATGAGAATAAAAATTGGCTGCTAGAAGAAATGTATACAATTTATTTTAATGGAGGAATTCTGTTGTTTCTTGATCTTTAATTGGAAGGTATTGTTTATAAAAAATACTATTACAATGATGTTTTTACCCAAAAAATTATTCCTGATACTTGTACAATAATGTATATGTACTCAGTAAAAGAGCAAAAGCCTATGTCAAAAATGAAGTCTAAATATTTTTATTAATGAAAGGGAATTTTAAATGGATCACTGCATTGTTAGTACTTCTACCTATTGATATAACCTACCTATCCACAAACACACACAAAAAACATCATTCACATATGCACACAAATTGGGCCATGTGTATTGTTGATAGGAATCTGAAAAGTAAAACTTGCCTTGATCTAATCTTCTAAAGCGAAACATTATGGAAAGTGCAACTAACCTAGATATAAAGAACAATACTGCTGGTTCTGTGAGTTACCTTAAAGGTCTTTTCCCATTTCTCTGTATGCTGAGAGAAGCAGAAATATGAGAGAAAGAACCAAGAATTCTTAAACATAAGCCTCTGATAGGAGATTAAAATGAAAATTTTCACTTATCCTTTCTATCCCACATTTCTCCTAATAACTTTTATAGATCCCTCCTTCATACTTATAATATTATGCCTCATATCATAGCCATTTTCATGTAAACTGTCCATTATGTTGTAAACTCCCAGAGGGCAGGAGCTCACATTGCATTTCATGTTCATATCCCAAGTACCTCAAAGTTCTGAATCTGAGGACCTTATTTTCAGAAACCAGGGAAATGATCAGACTTTCTTGACCATTCCTCACCATTTAGCAGTAAGCGTTCTGTAAATGGTTAATTAAAATATGTCTCCCAGTACACTAGAGAAAGGAAAAAATACAACCAACCAGGGAACAAAATTTATATATCCAAGAGAAATTTATTGAAATTTATAGATATATCTGACCAGATCTCAGGTGAAAATGAAAGCTTATAATGCAGGTTAGCACCTGCATTTTTTTAAGAAGCTATTTTTTAAGAAGACAGTATTTTCTTGTCTGCACCAATAATGAAGTTTCATATCTACTGATGGCAATGACTGGCAACCACACTCATGTCAGTATATAGAAATTAGCTCAGAAGATCATAGCAATACAAATGGTGCATTCACCCTCCCCCATATTGAGAGAAAAAGCCACATCTTTGATATATAAAGCCTTATCAGTTTTCTCCTTTGTTAGGGATCTTAAGGCAGTGATTAGCTAAGACAGGAGCATCAAGAGCTAGGATGTAATATTTAACCATTATCTTTAGTTAAGGCCTTTAGTCTGGGTCAGTGGTATTATTTTATTTATACTTTTCCAGGATCGAGGAGACATAAAATGACTCCCATCCTTCCAGGTGTCAGTTATATACAGGCAAACCTCATTTTATCACACTTTGCAGATACTGCAATTTTACAAATTGAAGGTTTGTAGCAATCCTGTGTCAAGCAAGTCTATTGGTGCCATTTTTCCAACAGTATGTGTTCACATCATGTCTCCATTTCACATTCTAGTAATTCTTGCAATGCTTCAAACTTATCATTATTATTATCTGTTATGGTGACCTGTGAGCAGAGATTGATGTTACTATTATAACTATTTTGGAGCACCACAAACTGTGCCCATATAAGACAATGACCATAATTGATAAATGTGTGTTCTCATTGCTCCTCATGTGGGCCATTCCTCATCTCTCTCCCTTTCCTTGGGCCTTCTATTCCCTGAGACACAATAATATTGAAATTAGGCTAATTAATAACCCTACAATGGCCTCTAAGTGTTCAAGGGAAAGGAAGAGTCAATCAATGAGGCAAACTTCAATGTTGTCTTATTTTAAGAAATTGCCACAGCCACCCCAAACTTCAGCAGCCACCACCTTTATCTGTCAGCAGCCACTAACATCGAGGCAAAAACATTATAACATGATGAAGGTTCAAATGATGGCTAGCATTTTTTAACAATAAAGTATTTTTAAAGCATATATATTGAGTTTTTAGACATAATACTATTGAACACTTAAAAGACTACAGTATAGTGAAAACATAACTTTTCTATTCATGGGAAACCAAAAAATTCATGTGACTTGCTTTATTGCAATATTCACTTTATTGCAGTGGTCTGGAATTGAAACCACAACATCTCCAAGGTATACCCTGAATTAAGGCTATATATGACATTGTTATGTAACAAGGGCAGCTAGGTGGTACAATGAATAGAGTTCTAGGATTGAAGTTAGGAAGAATCATCTTTCTGAGTTTAAATCCAGCCTCAGACACTTATTAGCTGTGTGACCCTAGGCAAATCATTTAACCCTGCTTGCCTCAGTTTCCTCGTACGTAAAATGATCTGGAGAAGGCAGTGGCAAACCACTCCAGTATTGTTACCAAAGAAAACCAAACCAAACAAAACAAGACAAATGGGTTTACAGAGTTGTACTCAACTTAAATGACTGAACAAAACTTTGTTGGAGGTAGAGTAAGGTCCTTTCAGCAACTTAAGAATATAGAGGGAAAACAATAGGAAATAACAGTGCTTAAATATACAAAAAGAAATAACAAACAGTGCTCAATAATTATATGTACATTAATATGAATAATAGACTTCAATATATAGACAAGACAATATGAGTATCACCAGTATAAGCTCTCTAGAGCTGGTAAGTTCCTCAGAAATTGTATATAAAACAATATAAATTTAAGCAATTCTAATTTTAGTTTAGCAAGGTGTTCTTTTATTTTGTTACTTCCATAGCAGGTGGCAGCTATAAATATTAGCTATAATTTTTTTTTTTCTCAGAAGAAAAGCAGGTGAGGGAAAGCAGATTACAGGCATCATTTAGCAAATAACTTTCAACCTTCTTGGTCCATTCTGGAGCTTCACACATCAATGCAGTTTAGACTGTGTTGGGAGAGGGAATGGTTGATGGTGGCATTTGTTAACACAACAAATGTACACTCAGCTGATAAGAGGGATATAGTGCAAGAACTGCTTGGAATCTGCAGGCTACAAGGCAAGGATATGTGTATACATGGAATACAATGATGACAATGATAGACTCCTGTATAAGTCACTCTTAGAGTTTCTCTTGTCAATTTCATCTCTGTCCTAGGAACAGAAATAGCAAACTGAGGCATAACTTTTGTTCATTTCCTTGGAATCTACAAGCTAGGTTTCACAGCAATGGAGCACATTGATTCTTCTTTTGAAAGAATATGAATCCTTACCTGTGAGGGACTGTCCGATGTTGGCAGTTGCCAGTTGGGCGCTGTGGCAAGATTAGGGTAGAATCTGGGTATTTTGGAAGTCGAGGCAGGGGCTGTGGTAGGCAGAGTCGTGGTGAACTGGGATGGGTTGGGTACGGAGAAGCCCTGAGGCAGTGGGCAGTGCTATGTGAGATAAGCTGGGTACAAGGAAGTAGCAGAGCTTGTGCTCCTGAGGCAAGGGGTGGGGCCACGTGGGAGTGGGACGGCAGAGGACTGAGTTCCCTTTGCTTAGTCCCCTCCCTATATGCAATGTCAACTCCAGACACCTCCTGTGACCTTCCTGACTTCCTGGGTCCCTTTGTGTAGCACTGACCCCAGACTCCTCCTTCCTGTGTCCTTCCTGACTTCCTACGGTCACGTACTCTGTCTATGCACTAATCCCAGACGCCTCCTTCCTGTATCCGGTCCTAGCCTCCTACGTCACTCCCTCTCCCTTGGTGTGCTAAACTCAGACAGCCCCTTCCGGTATCTGACCCTACAATCATTGGCTGGTAAGTGGGCTGGGGAGGAGGGGCTAAGTAGGTACTTAAGGACTAGCGTGGTCAGATCACGCGCTCTCTCTTGGCTCCTGCTCTGTTGCTCTGGCCTTGCTGCTTGGGCTTGCTGTGATGGCCTCTGAATAAAGCTCTGGTGTTGGCGCCTCCCGATGGCTCGTCTCTGTGTGTTTATCCGGCTGAACACCGAAGACTCGAGAGTGAGTATGACTCTGGCAGCCTGCTCCTTATAGGAGGAGGGTACGGCGCGGTCGATACAAGGTCGGCGCGGCCGGTACACTTACCTTTCCTGATCTCCACAGCATTTGAAACTTTTACATACCCTCTTCTTCTGGATACTCTTTGTTTTCTGGGTTTTTAGGACACTATTCTCCTACCTGAATAAGTGCTCTTTTGCACTTCTTTTGTTGATTCATCATTCATGTTACTCTTCAACTATGAGGTTACTCCAAAGTTTAGTACTGGGCCCTTTTCTCTTTCTACATTCTCTTTCTCCTCTATGTTTCTGTCTGTCTCTGTCTTTGTCTCTCTCTTCTGTCTCTGTCTCTGTTTTTGTTTCTGTCTGTCTTCTCTTATCAGCTCATATGGGTTCAATTATCATGTCTATGTAAATAAATAATAAATTAAATCAGTTAATAAAAATTTAAAAATTAATTAAATTAAATTAACTAATGAAATTAAAATTATTAAATAAATAAATAAAATTGGGTAGGTATAACAAATTCTTAGATCCCACCCGGGGCTTATTTTGGGTCCACTCAATGTTTGTATTTTGGGTTGCTCAAATTAGATTGAATGTTTATACTTAGCTACTTATCCAACTTCCCTGCAAACTACTTACTATTTGTGGCTAATTAGGCAAATGTCCTTATGCCCTTGTATGAATTCTATATAATGTAACCTCACAAAGATTTGGAAGGGAGCCATACCTTGTTCTGACTCTCTCCTATGCCAAATGACCTAATAAAATTCTTTCTAAAACTATTTCAGGTTTTAGGATTTGTCTTAACTAATACTTCTTCCCAGGGTTGTTGTTAGGATCAAATGAGATAATAATTATAAAATATTTAGTATAGTGCCAGGCACATAGTAAGCATTATACGTGTTAGTTATTATTATTATCTTCTGATTCCAAATCTAACAGTCTTTCCACTATACCAAGGAGAAGAAATCATGTCATAATGACTTTAAAACATTTTAATTGTCTGTTTACTCAAATAAAAAGCATTGGTCATGAAATATTCCTCCCATTATTAAAGGTGGGGGTGGGGAAGGAGACATTACAAGTGCACAGGTTTTGTTAAAATTAGTAAATCATTCCATAAACCATTTCTAGTTTTGGCAACACTGTTGTGTTGGATAGTAAAACGATAACCAATTTTCAGTTGAAAGCATCTAATCAGTTGTACTTTTCCCAAATCTCATTCTGATACATGCGCATCTATAATTTTATGGAGTAAACATATTCAAGGAAAACGCATTAAATCAATGCCATTGACACATCATGGCCTTTTATTTTTTCCAGTGTGTTCTAACTCTTCATCATGTCTAATTTTCTAATAGGGTGTTTTAATGCCGCACATAGGACCCAATACAGTTGTGACGCTCAGAATTAAACACCATATTTATTCACATATATTTCACATGTATTTTATATGATCATAGATTTAGATTTGAATGCAAACTTAAAGATTGTTTAGCCCAACATTAGTATTTTACATATGAGGAAACAGATCTAGCAATGTGAATTGACATGCCAAAGGTTATATGGGTAGTAAGTTAAAGAGCCAGGATTCTAAACCCATGTCCTTTAACTTCAAATCCAGGACTCCTTCAAGTATGACATACCACTTTTTTATCTTTCTTCCCTTTTCCTCCGATCCTTTTCTTTCAATCATTAAAAATATATTGTACACACATCCACAATTGGAACTCAAAATGCCTATATTCCAATCCCTATTCTATAAATAATTGTGTGAATTCAAGCCAACCATTAAACCTCTATATTTCAGAGACATTTATTTTGTCTCAAAAATGGGGTGGATGGGAATATAATGGATAACACCTGGATAGATGGAAGAAATGTTGGGCTATCCAAATAAAATATTTTTTTCAGATATTCTTCTGTAATAAAGAGACTTTCAAAACTAGATTGTTAAAGTCCCCCTTTAGAATGATGCCTGTCTTTTGAAACAAGATAAATGCATAGTCCATACCTGTAGGAATCAATATAAGGAACACTTCTCCACCACTGCATTTCAGTAACTCATTTGCAACCTAGTTTTAGAAAACTGCCTGGAGCACTGAGAGGGTAAGTGATTTTTCCATGGTCAGATGGCCAATAAGTGTAAGAGATTGATACCAAATCAGGATTTGCTCATTCCCAGTCCACTGGACGAGGCTAAACATCATCCTAGAGTCTATGACAGTCAAGAAGAATAATAGGCAATGCTAGAAGTGTATTTTAAGTTTTAGGAAAGTGGATTTCAAGAAGTTCAGAAAAAAAAACTATTATGATCTACTGGCCCGAGACTCTAAAAAGGAAGATAGATCCAGACTCCAGTTAGCTGAAGAAAAGGAAACTGAAGCCCTCAAGTAAATGCCAGCCAACAGAACCTGATTTAATTATTATCACAAGCAAATTCCAGGTCATGTCTCTGCCCATAACATATATCCTGGTACTAACACAACCCCACAAATACACAGACATCTGAGGAATAATTCTATACAGCTAATTTCCACAAAAGGAAGCCAGAGAGAGAGATTCCGGTGTCACACACAAGTGTAAGGGAGTAATGGAACCCAATGGCCCCACAGGATGAAAGCCACTTAATGGTATCAGCCCTGTGATATGTTGTTTTCCCAGAAATACATACCATTTAAACTGTAATTACCCCAGTTTTTCAGAACAATGGGCTGGTAGTCTGATAATCACCAGTATCAATGGATTGTTGGCACTTCTCTTGATATACACCAATAATTACAGCTTGGTATGGGATTCTTGGCAAATGACTGCTCTCTATTGGTCTATAGTCTCTTGTTCCTACATACTAGTTATTCCAATTCTAGCCATTTATGACAATGACATAGTAGCATATCTACACCAAGATCCATGGACCTCTGGTGACCTCTGCATATTCATTAATCCACCTTGACATCACTACAACTGACCCAGAACTGGGTCCGTCCCATTTGCCTGTGCTTAATGACAGAATAGAAATATTTGATAGCTTAAGGAGAAGGTAAAGTTACCTAAGCATTAGCTTAAATATCAATGTACTGAACCATATTTTTCTAATCCCAAGATATTTTACATAACCTTCTCATCTTTTCCCTGTAGATTACACAGTAGCATGCAAATCAAGATGACATTAGAAGTCTATAAAAATAAGATCTCGTTATATTGTCAAGCTCATTCAATATCCCACAGTGCTTTTTAGCAACAGTCCTGTGACCCACATTCACACATCAGAGTGTGAATGAAAACTGCAGCTGAGAGACTCACTTAACCCTCATCTATTAGTCACCATGAAGGAATGGAATTTATTTCTATTTTCTAATAAATCACTAACAACTTAATAAAGTGGAAAATATAAAAGAGTGGAATTATTTATTTGGCTAAGTTATGAGAACTAAAAAAAATGAAACTGTTTCCATTAAAATTCCTTTCATATAGGCTGTTTCTTTTGTAATTGGTTCTATCTCATGATTGATTTGGTTTTCACTAAATCCCGGACCATAAATCTCCTGGCTATGATTTTGTTATGCTAGATTGATTTTTTCCATTCTGTCCTACCCCTATGCACATGCACATACAAGCAAATGTATTTTTTTCTATTATGCTGTTGTAATATTTTGTGGTCAATTGAAAATGTGTCTAATTAATTATATAGATTTAGAAGTAGAGAGGGCCTCTGAGGCCACTAGTCCAATTCCTTCATTTTATAGATAAGGAAATGAAATCTAAAGACATTAAATGAGTTGACCAAAATCATACATATAGTAAACTGGAGAGCTGAGATTTAACTCTCTGTTCCTCTGAGTTCAAATTCAGCACTTTCCACTGTCCTGTACTCTCTGGTTTCTAGGAATGTTATATATAGCTAGGTCACTATCAGTGCTAATAATGATGATCCCTATAAAGTAGTCACATTATGTGAATTTGCACTGCATATTTCCATTGATTTGGAAACAATTGCCATAGTTTGCATAATTATAACTTGGAAGAGTACAAAATTTTACAAAATTCATTGTTTGTATCAAGCAGGATTGAGCTGTACAAAGATGATCATAACTGAATAAAATGCTGGAGAGACAATGTGGTGGAGTGGAAAAAGTGATTTAGAACTGGGCATTCTTGGGAGATCATCTAGTGCAACTTGTTTATGTTACAGACAAGGAAAGCAAGATTTAGAGAGGTGAAGTGACTTACTCATGCAGACTCAGCTAGTGTATAATCAGAGGGGAGACCTGAACTCAGATCTTCCTGTCTCCAAATTCAGGGCTTTATCCTCTAGACCACACTGCCTCACTCTGGGCTCTTTTTCTGATTCTAGTACTTGCTAACTCTGTGACTCCTTTTACTTCTTTGAAGTTCAGTCATCTTCCCTATAAAATGAAGCTAATCATACCTTCCCTCCTAACTTTATTATGAGGATTAAATGAAATAATAACTATGAAAGCACTTTGTAAACAATTCAGTTGGAAGATATTAAAATGGAGATAATGAAGCTTATAGTATGTCATGGGGTTGTCACAAGGATCAAATGAGATAACATATGTAAAGCATTTTACAGACTTTAAAGCATTAGGTATGTTAGGGTAATTCACCAAAATAGGTAGCAAAAACTTGAAGAATAAAAATACAAATGCCTACAAATTACTGAAAATTCAAGTTAGAACATGATTAAATGTAAAATATAAGAGAAACTAGGTGGCCTGAGAGACTCCAGGGGAATCAGTCATTTCTTTCAATCATTAAATATATATTCTACACACATCCACAATTGGAACTCGAAATGCCTATATTCCAATCCCTGTTCTATAAATAATTGTGTGAATTCAAGCCAACCATTAAACCTCTATATTTCAGAGACATTTATTTTGTCTCAAAAATGGGGTGGATGGGAGTATAATGGATAACACCTGGATAGATGGAAGAAATGTTGGGCTACCCAAATAAAACATTTTTTTCAGATATTCTTCTGTAATAAAGAGACTTACAAAACTAGATTGTTAAAGTCCGCCTTTACAATGATGCCTCTCTTTTGAAACAAGATAAATGTATAGTCCATACCTGTAGGGATCAAAATAAGGAACAATCCTCCACCACTGCATTTCAGTAACTCATTTGCAACCTAGTTTTAGAAAGCTGCCTGTATGGAATTTTAGCTTCCTGTTTCTGTAAAATGAGGATAATAATAGTACCCACTTCACAGGCTTGTTGTAAGGATGAAATAAGATATAATATTAAAAATATTTTGCAAACCTTAAAGCACTACATAAATGTGAGCTTTTATCATTATTTCATTTTATAGAGGATGCCCATGCCATCCATTTTTTCATTCTTCAGGTGGCACTCTTGACCCTCTGAATTCCACACTCTACCCACTGAACCCCGTCCTGTTTATCTTTCTTTTATGTGTTATCTTTCTTCTTTCAAATTTCCAGTGCTTTACAGAATACATGGACCACAGTGTTTTATAAATGTTTGTTGATTAATAGATAGAATGCAAGCTCTTTGAAGGCAGGAACTATCCATCTTTCTGTTTTTGTTTTTTTTTTCCCCCAATGTTTAGCACAATGCTTGGAATATAGTAAATATTTTCAACTTGTTGACTTTATTTCCTTCAGGGGAAAAGATGGCATGTAATGACATAGAGAACTTTCAAGTATTCCTGATGAAAAGATCAGAACTGAAAAGAAATTCAAGCATAAGACTCAAGAAAAGTATAAAAAAGGTAAACAGGAAAAAGAAATCATTAGGAATTCACTAAGGTTAGACTGTTTATATCCCTACATGGGAATATAATACTTGTCACTCCTAAGAAGTTTTCATTAAGGGGTATAGATTGACAGAGGGCATGGGTGAATTGACTATGATCATACACAAAAACACACACACACACACACACACATAAAAAAGATGAGAAACATTTCTCACAAATAATTCAGATCTGAATAGTTGGAAAATATGAATTGCTCACAGGTAGGCTGAGTCAATATAACAAAAATGATAATTCTATCTAAACCAATTTATTTATTCATTACTATACCAATCAAACTACCAAAAATTCATTTTACAGAGCTAGAAAAAATAAAAACAAATTTCATCTGGAAGAATAAAAAAAGATCAAAAATATCAAGGAAATTAATTTTTAAAATGTGAAAGAAGGTAGCCTAGCTGTACCAGATCTCAAACTGTATTGTAAAACAGTAATCATTAAAATAATCCAATGCTGACTAAGAAATAGAGTGGTGGATCATTGAAATATATTAGTGACACAATTAATAGTAACAAATAACCATAGTTATAGTGTGTTTGATAAGTCAAAAAAAAATTCAAATCAATTTTGGGGACAAGAACTCATTATTTGACAAAAACTGCCAGGAAAACTGGAAAGCACTTTGGCAGATACTAGGTATAGACCCACATCTCACACCATATGCCAAGATAAGGTCAAAATGGTTACATGATTTAGATATAAAGGGTGCTACCATAAGCAAATTAGGGGAGTATAATATAGTTTACCTGTTATAGCTAATGATAAGAGAAGAATTTATTACCAAACAAAACATGGAGAGTATTACAAATGTAAAATAGATAATTTTGATTATATTAAATTAAAAAGGGTTTGCACAAACAAAATCAATGTAGCCAAGATTAGGAGGAAAGAAGAGAGGTGGTTTTGTTGTTGTTGTTGTTGTTGCTGTTTTTGTTGTTGTTTTTTACAGAAAGTATCTCAAAAAAGGCCTCATTTCTCAAATATGCAGAAAAGTGATTTAAATTTCCAAGAATACAAGTCATTCCCAATTTTATAAATAGTCAAAGAGCATGAACAAGAAGTTTTCAGTTGAAGAAATCAAAGCTATCTATAGTTATATGAAAAAAATGTTCTAAATCATTATTGTTAGAGAAATTCCAGCTTTAATTCTATGATGCTGTAATCTATAAAATTCAAGAATCTGTTTTGTTTTTACCTTGGTAGAAAAAAATTTAAATTACTTCCCATAGTAAAAGAAGTAAATAAACATTTATTAAGCACCTATTATGTGCCAGACTGTGGTAAGCACTTTATAAATATCTCATTAATCCTCATAACTCTTAATAGTTAGATTATTATCCCCATTTTGTAGTTGAGGAAACTAAGGCAGACAGAGGTAAAATGACTTGCTCACAGTCACAAAACTAGTGTCTGAAGTTAGATTTGACTCAGATCTTCCTGACTCCAAGCATTGTATTCATAGTACCACCTAGATATCTATAGAATAATAATGTTGGAATTACCCTTTCCAAATTTTCCTAGAGCACTTTGGATATCTCCTTTGGTCTACTATTTCCCACCTTATGTTTTTCTGTACACATGTTGTACTCCTGCTTGAGGGCAGGGATTTTTTTTACCCATGAGTGAAAGATTTTTTTTATCTTTCCATCATGCTTTGCACATAGTCAATACTTAGCAAAATGTTTATTGGAATGCAATTAAGGCTATTAAATGGTCCTCAATCAATTATAGGAGAAGGCTATGGAATATCTTCTGGAAAGCCAATTTATTTATTTTTGTGTTTATTTTATAAGGACAAATACTTATCTGTCTAATGTGACTTGATGATGAACTATTATCCGTGGCACTTTAAATGTCCCAGAAATCCATTGACCATTGTGAGGTAATATATTGAGTGATTTCTGTTTATAATTTGATAGAATTATATAACATGTATTAAAATCTCTTCTAACATGAATTAAAAATTTACTTATTACATTCCTCTTAATGGTTCATGTGTTTGTTAAAGTAATGTCATCCTTTTAATTTATTATAATAAGGTGTATTATGTTTTCTCTTGCAAATGAGAGTTGGATGAGGTGGTCCTCAGTATCTTTTGCTGTCCAAAGCAGTCTCTTAAAGTTTCAGGATCACAAAACTCACTGACTTCTCAAAGTTCTTTAGGTCTCAGCAATTCTATTGCAATTTCCCCAACTGACCTTAATCTGTATTCAGAAGCAACACTTGTTTAAGAACACTTGGCAATGTTCCTGAGATCTTCCAGAAGAATTGTGATAATCATGGAGTATGATATAGACAAGATTCTCTTTTAGGTATTCAGGTGGACTCTGAGGCCCCTTCCAATTCTGAGATTCTGTAACCTACAGGTAATTATAAAAGAGAATAGAATAGGATGGTATTTGATATTTATTTCTATTCTTCTTACTCATTCTCATCTCAAATATGCACAGGAAGTCAATGTTTATATTTTCCTAGTTTCTCAGCTTGAGTCAATAGTTTAGCCACAATTAGAACTAGACTAAATCCAAACTCATCAAACTATGTTGTTTGACTGAAATTTTCACCTGAATAGATCATCAAATATTGATCAGATTAGAACATAGTATTGAGTAAAATGTAGAATCAGACATAGTTTTTACACATGCAAATCATGTTAAATAAGTACTGTATCATTGATGTTCCCTCATTCTCCTGCTTGCAGCTATCAAAATATGTTGTTCTCTTGATGGTATTTTCTTTGTAAATGATGTTAGGTGGTTGAAAACCATGTTACATGACACAGGGACAAAGTTGGAGCTAAGTTAAGTTAATTTTAAAAATATTTTGTTGACATCTCTTAGTGTTTTTTGTACATTTCATATCAAAATATATCTGTCCCCTATCCCTGCTCACTAATTTATCTTTTGTAACAAGATTTTAAAGAGGAAAAGGGGAGTTCAATGAACTAAGTAATTCATCTACTGAATCTAAAAGAATATGTAATTTTCCAAATCCATGTTCTCCTATCTCTACAGAGAAGTGAGGGAAGTACATTTTTTCTCACCTCTTCTTTGAAGTCAAAGTAGGTCATTATAATGGAGAATTTGTTTTCATTAGATGTTGATCATACTTGAAGTAATGAATGAAAAAGAAAAAAGGATAGGATTGAAATCCTCCTTGACTACACATATAGACAGTAATGGTTAAACATACACATTCTCATATAGTGCATAGGTAGGACATAACTTGCTATTTTTTTCAAAAAAAAGCTGATGTGTGTAACTTGTATGGTGTTAACAAGTATTGGCTTTTTTTTAGCACCCATTTTAAGACCAAATTCTACTTGAGAATTTGAATATACAGCATTGTACTGCAGCTGAGAAAAATGAAAGCAAAAAGTCATACCACTCCTGTCATCCTAGAGTAATTTGAAAGGCAACTAGGTAAGCAATGTGTCAGTTATGAAAAATACTCAAGCATTTATTGCTGCCATTAGGTTTGTTTCATTGTGGAAAAAATGCTTGAAATCCATATGAAAACATGTGAAACAACTATACACACACACACACACACACAAGAATTTGTATGAATTATATTTGGTGACTTGTTTCTTTGAGAAATCAGTCCTGTGGCTAGTCTTGCTTTTCTTTGTTTTTTTTAAATGGCTGGTTTTAGGCTGAAAAAATAGTTATGCACAGATTGCCATTGGGATTAAACATGTGTCAAGCTCTCTTGTGGGAATGCTGCTTTTAAAAGTTGAGTAAGCCTAGATAATGATGTTATTCCAGGAGGAGAGATTTTTAGTGTATGCTATATATCCATATAAAGTAAGACAATTGTTTCATATTTCTGTTCTGATGGCATACTATCATCTGCATTCAGAAGATTAGTATTCTCTCTATAATATTTTCAAGGTGTTTAGGCTCACTTTTGCCCCAGATTTCTATCACGATCCTCTTGGCTTTCCACATTATTTTGGCAATACAGTCCATAATTCAGTTTACGTGCCTAATTGATGTGACTGATCATCTTATCACCCTGGTGTTCAGATAATAAATCTCCCTTTTTATTGGCTGGCATTTCTCTAGGTCATTTCATACTCCTCACCACTCTTAGATTAAGAAATTCCTGGGAAACAAAATATAGCAATGTCCTCAAAAAGCAATTTAAAATGTTTACAAATCTATTTTAGCTCTCTGGAATAATTCTTGATAGGGCTTTGCACTTATGAATCATTTTGTAGCTTATGGTTGTTAATAGACATTCCCCAATTGTCTGTCAGTAAGCATGCCAGAGGGTCTGCGGGAGGTTTGGAAACCAATTGGGCATTTTAGGTCAGTATCAAGTTGAGCTGGGAAATATGATCTCAAAAATCATTAAAAGCAAAGAATTATTTGGAGGATCAAATTTTAAATCCATATATTAGAATTCAAGTTCTTACAGAATCTGGCCCCATCAATACCATGTGATTAAATTTATAAAAAACACTTAGCACAGTGTCTGGCCTGTAGTAGGCATCATATAAATGTTTATTCTTCCATTCCCCTACTCAACAGTCAAACCTGTTTGCCCACTCTTTCTTCAGCATATCATTCTCATTTTTGCTTACCATTTTGGTAATTTTCCCTGTTAATTTCTGCTTTTCCCAATCCTATCCATCTTTCTAGGCTTAGATTTAGTGCCATGTATTTATGAAGAATTCCCACATTGCTCCAAATGACACTTATCTCTCTCCTCCCTGGGCTAGTTTTATCCTTACTATATTTGGTACAGAGCCTAGTGCTTGCCTATCACAATTGGGAAATAAGGTAAATATAGTACATCTTCAAAATATTTGGGTAGAAACATGAACATAAATGCTTTTAAAAAATTATACTGTCAAAACAATAATGATACTTCTCAAAATACAATGATGGGAATGCATAGTTATTGGTATGTATTCAATAGTTCATGGATTGGTGATTTTGTAGATCATAGGCTAATGGATTTAGTGCTGGAAGACCAGGATCATAGGGTAAGGATTTAGCTATTAGAGACCATCACATCAAACCCTTAATTTTACAGAGGAGAAAATTGAATCATAGAGACGTAAAGTGGCTTATTCAGGGTCACATATCTAGTAAGTGTCTGAGGCAGGATTAAAACTCAGTCTTCCTCTCTCCAACTTTGGCTTTCTATCCTCTATGCCCAGCTATCCCCTTCCATTAATGCAAATTAAACCTTTTATTAGGTTTAGCCAAGTCTGGAAGCCAAATCTTCACTCTGGAAAAAGAAATGTACCAAATGGGTTCTCTAGCTTGCTATGATCAATAAACAAACCAACCAAAAAGAACCATATCAATACTGTTGGAGGAGCAAATTGTTTTATGTAGCCTGGGCTAATCTGTTAAAGGAACTCGAAAGGCTCTTTAACCTTCCTGTTTCCTGAGGCATAAAAGACCCAGCCAGCGTGGAGCCAAGATGGTGGAGTGAAAACTCCAATGCCTGAGCTGTCCCCCAAAGCCCTCCAAATACCTGCACAAAACGTCTGTAAACAAATTCCAGAGCAGCAGAACCCCAAATAAGAGTGAAATAAATTTCCAGCCCAAGACAACCTGGATGGTTGATTGGAAAGGTCTATTGCACAGGGTTGGGAGAGGAGCACAGTTCAGCATGGGCACCCAGGCAAAGACCAGGCCTCAGTGAACCTGGAGCAGGCCTCAAAGGACTGACATCACAGACAGCTGTGGCTATTTCCATACTTCTCAACCCACAAACACCAAAGACAACTTACCAGGTCAGTAGGAAAGATCTGTGACTGCAGTGAGAGAGAAGCTTGGTCCCAGCCCCAGTACCCGCGCAGCCCCAGGGTGGTGGCTGCTTTCAGAGTTCTTGGCTCACAGACCAAGGGGGAATTGAGAGGCTGATCAGAGGGGGATTGCAAGGATTTCTCTGCTGGGGCTGAGACAGGATTCTCTTGCTTTGCCTATGCTTGGATCTGGGTCACAGTTCTTGGTGGTGGTCCTGGGGCTAGAAGGAGTGCTGGCATGGTGGAACTTGTGCTGGCAGTGGAGAAGGATTCCTCCTCACAGTTACAAGGCAGAAAAGAGTGCTTGTGGTCTCTCATAGACCAGAGCACAGGCCAGGAAATGCATAAACACCTCGCCCTTGATCACACCACCTTGGAAGAACTGGAATTTTACAAGTCCCTAGACGTATCTCTGAAAACAGCTGCAGAAAACCTCCAAAGCTTGGAACAGTACATTCTCCACACTGGAAGCAGACCCCTACCTTAACAAAGAGTTTAAAATTCAAGTCATTAGCTGGGAACATGAGCAAACTGAGCAAAAAAGTCAGACCATAGAATCTTTCCTTAGTGACAAAGAAGATCAAAACATACAACCAGAAGAAGACAACAAAGTCAGAGTTCTTACATCCAAAGCCTCCAAGAAAAATATGAATCAGTCCCAGGCCATGGGAGAGATCAAAAAGGATTTTGAGAAGCAAATAAGAGAAGAAGAGGAAAAACTGGGAAGAGAAATGAGAGTGATGCATGAAAAACAAGTCAACAGTTTGCTAAAAGAGACCAAAAAAATACTGAAGAAAATAACATCTTAAAAAAATAGCCTAACCCAAATGGCAAAAGAGGTCCAAAAAGCCAAGGAGGAGAAGAATGCCTTAAAAAGCAGAATTGGCCAAATGGAAAAGGAAGTACAAAAGCTTACTGATGAAAATATTTCCTTAAAAATTAGAATGGAGCAATTGGATGCTAGTGACTTTATGAGAAATCAAGACATTATAAAACAAAACCAAAAGAATGAAAAAATAGAAGACAATGTGAAATCTCTCATTGGAAAAACAACTGACCTGGGAAATGGATCCAGGAGAGATAATTTAAAAATCATTGGACTATCTGAAAGCCATGATCAAAAAAAAAAAAGAGCCTAGACAACATCTTTCAAGAAATTAACAAGGAAAACTGCCCTGATATTCTAGAACCAGAGAGTAAAATAGAAATTGAAAGAATCCATCGATCACCTCCTGAAAGAGACCCCCAAAGGAAAACTCCTAGGAATATTGAAGCCAAATTCCAGAGTCCCCAGATCAAGGAGAAAATATTGCAAACAGCCAGAAAGAAACAATTCAAGTATTGTGGAAACACAATCAGGATTACACAAGATATAAAAGTTTCTATATTAAATAACTGGAGGACTTGGAATATAGTATCCTGGAGGTCAAAGAAGATAGGATTACAGCCAAGAATCACCTACCCAGCAAAACTGAATAAAATCCTTCGGGTGGAAAATGGACATTCGGTGAAATAGAGGACTTTCAAGCATTCTTGATGAAAAGACCAGAGCTGAATAGAAAATTTGACTTTCAATACAAGACTCAAGAGAAGCATGAAGAGGTAAACAAGAAAGAGAAATCATAAGGGACTTATCAAGGTTGAAATGTTTACATTTCTGCATAGAAAGGTGATATTTGTAACTTATGAGACCTTTGTATAGATAGATAGATAGATAGATAGATAGATAGATAGATAGATAGATAGATAGATAGATAGATAGATAGATAGATAGATAGAGGGCACAGGATGAGTTGAAGACAAAGGGGTGATATCTGGAGAATAAAATTAAGTGGTGAGAGAGTATTATACTTGGAGAAGGGGAAAGGGAGAGGTAGAATGGAGTAAATTATCTCACATAAAACAGACAAGAAAAGGCTTTTACAGTGGAGGGGAAGTGGGGGAAGGTGAGAGGGAACTAGTAAATCTAATTTTCATTGGATTTGGCTTTAGGAGGGAATACCATACACACTGAATTGGGTATGGAAATCTATCTTTCCCAAAGGAAAATGAGGGGGAAGGGATAAGAGAGCAGGGGGATATTAAAGGGGAGAGTAGATTGGGGGAAGAGGTAATCAGAAGCAAATACTTCTAAGGAGGGACAGGGTCAAAAGAGAGAATAGAATAAATGGGAAGCAGGATAGGATGAAGGGAAATATAATTTTCCACAGCATGACTACTGTGGAAGTATTTTGCTTGACTGGACATGTATAATTTCTATTGAGTTGCTTGCCTTCTCAATGAAGGTGGGTGGGGAGGGAAAAAATTTGGAACCTAAAGTTTTAAAAACATTAAAAATTGTTTTCATATACAACTGGGAAATAAGATATATAGGCAATGGGGTGTAGAAATCTATCATGCCCTATAGGGAAAAAGAAGGGAAGGGGATAAGAGAAGGGGGGGGGAAGAATAGAAGAGAGGGCAGATTAGGGGAAGGGGCATTCAGAATGCATGTGATCTTCGGGTAGAGGGAGGGATGAGATGGGAAGAAAATTTGGAACTCAAAATCTTGTGGAAGTGAATGGTGAAAACTAAAAATAAATTAATAAAGAAAAAAGAAAAAAAAGAAAACAGAAAAATAATTTTTAAAAAAGACCCAGCTTATAGGAATATGAGTTGAGAAGTTTTCTTGGCACTCCTATGGCCCTAAAGAGAAGGCCTCCTTGACCACTATGGAATGTTGCCCTACTGAAAGCTGAATTATTGTCTTTTTAACCTTAGAAATTGTATTATTTTTATCCATGGTCACTAATAAAGCTGTTTTTATTGCATTTTATGGTTCCCAACTACTTATTGCATTCTAAACTTGAAGAAGCAAGCCCAAAATAAAACTAAAGCCAAACTTATCCAGGCTGGTTTTCAGACATAACACATATCATTGATCACTGAATCCTTACCCCAAACTTGTCCAGTTTTCTGTCTCATTTGGGTCTTTAAAAATTGTACCCAGAGCCATCTCCATGTCATAATAAGGCACTATTGTAACCCTGATTGTACAATGGCAAACTAATACTTTCCATTTTTTTCTCTTCTCTGCCAAACTAATTTCCTTGTGACTTGATTATCATGAGAAAAGGAGAGACCTAAAGAATTTGTGTCTACAAAAAAAAAATAAATAAATAAAAGACAAAAGATCACAGCATGGGTAAAATGCACTAGGACCATTAATTGGTTTCTTAATGACAGATTGCCTTCACAAAGGAAATACAGAAGTTTTGAACTGCATTGTTCAGAAATACTGACCATGGAGAACCTTCCAGACCATTGTTTCCATTACATAAAATGATCTATTTCATCAGGCAAAAAGTTTTAGTAAAACCCTCTGAGCTATCCTATGGGAATATAATGCGTAACACTTGTATAGTGCTTTTATATTCTTCATACTTTTATGTATGATATCTCATCTCCCAAAGAATCCTATGAGGTAAAATATAATCAAATATAAAGCAAATGGAAAGAATGAAAGTGATTTCCAAATGCAAATCATGATGAAGTTCAAGGTAAAGAAATAATAACAGGGAACAACTTCCCAAGTCTTTTTAGTTTTGCTAGAGAGATAAATGCCTCATATTCAATGAGATACAATTCTTCTATTAATTAGCAGACATAGCTCACTTTCTATAAATCCATTTGAGGAAACCCTGGCCACTTAAGGTATCTCCATACCTACTGCCCAAACCAGTAGAGGAAGTAGGAAAACAGAAAAGGCATCTATTTTAAACATTACAGTATGAAATGATGCAGTCTGGCATTCCTTAAGTGTAACAATCTGAAAACAACTTGGAGAGCCCGACTTGCATTGTAGGTGGTCATCTGAGTTACTTCACATTTTCCTTCTTGCTCATTTATTGCATCTTAATAAAATCTTTTTTTTAAAATGCTTGGATGACTTTTAATAAAGCATCTCATGGCTTTTACCTGCTTAGTCTTACCTGCTTAGATTTCTGCCAATATTTCAACAAATTTGGTTTCATTCCATTCATTCACTGCCACACACTGTGCTAGGTGCTAATAATGCAAAGACAAAAAGGAAACAATCTCTCCCTTCATCTCATGGTGCTTTGATTTTTTGGATGAAGATAATTATATCTGCGCTGTTGGCAGATAATAGATGAGTAGCCTAGGTAAAGTTGTAGTGGAATCTTCATTTCTGCCTCCTAGTTTCCCGGGCTTCATTCAAGTCCCAGCTAACACCCCCGCTTCTGCAGGAAGTTTTTCCCTGTCCTCCTTAACCTTAGTGTCTTTCCTCTAAGAGTATCCCCAATATATGCTGTACATACATTGTTTGTATATAGCTTGTTTACAGGTTGTCTCAGCTTAGCCTATGAACTTCTTGAGAGCAGGAACTGTTTGGTTGCGTTTTTTTTCCTTTCTTTGTAACCTCACTACTTTGCACAGTGCTCCACATGCACATACCCACACTTACATACACACATACATACACACACATACCTCAAGCATTTATTAAACATATGCACTTATACATATAAATATATACATAAATACATGTACACACATATGTGTATATAATATACAGACACTAGTCATTTAGTCAGTCATCAAATATTTAATATATACATATGCATATACATAAATATGCCCATATGTGTATATGTATATATATTTAACAAATGCTTGATGACTGACTAAATGACTAGTGTCTACTTATATATTAAAGCTAAAAGTAATGATAGTCTGGATTTTTACAATTTCACGGTTACAAAAAAAAATAGAGTATAGTCATAATTAGGCTTGAATAGAAACAGTGGAGTTTCTTTCCAAGAGAAATGGCCATAGGGCTTGAGAAGGAAGACCAGGGTATAAGACTGACTCAAGAGGACTTATCTCTTCATCAGGAAAACTTTTCCTAAATCCCCATGTTGATTAGAGATTGGCCATAGTAAGCCACAAAAGGCCATCTTAGTCGAGCTACAAGATAGCTATGGGATTCTGGAACCATGCTGCAGGCCCACTTTTTGTTAAGAACGTTAGAACAAGTCATATAGTGAGATCCTTCCTTTGTCACATTCTGTTTATCCCTTGACTTCATCTAAGTGAGTAACATTGAGAACAAGGTCCCCTGAAGACAGAGAGTTATCACCTGAGCATCTCACAGTACTTTGATGTATTCAGAGAAACAATGAATTTAAGGCCAGCAGAAGCCAGTAACAGGACATATGGACCCATACCAACACAAGAACAAATCATGGGCCATAATAGGTAGTTGTTCATGGGTAAGTATAAGAAATTTGTAAGAGATTTTAAGTGTGTAAGCAAAACTCACTGAGGTACTACATTTCTGATCAACTTGGGCAACCAGGCCTAAGGCTCAAAGAAAGCTTATTATGCTCATAAAGCACCATTGATTTGTTTTACCATGCCCTAAATATCAGCATTGACCCAGACAGTGCCATACAGGGACACTTAAACAAAGCAATCTTATACATTGCTATGTGTCTTAGCCATAGCTAATAGAAAGATACTGTAGTCTATGTAGAAATCTAGACTCTATATAGATTCAGAGGAGAAAATATATCTACATGACTGGTTTTCACTTGAGAACTGACTATTCCTAATTGGACTAGATGGAAAGCAGTTGCCATGGAAACCAATGGTAGTTTTTCTCCCTTAATGGAAAAGGACTATCTCTGCACACATTGAATGTAGCTTCTTGGCCTGTACTGGTTTAAGACCTTTGTCACAGAATAAAATAAATAAACTGAAAACAAGTTTTTCTTCTGTCCCTGATTGTGGTGAAATTGCACTTGGGCACTAAAATAGTAAGAATGGAGAACTTTTCTTTCTTTTTCTATATTCATGAAATCATTGTAAAAGTACAAAGCTAAGTATTTTATGAAATTGCATCAGGAGGCTATAAGGCATCATTTATAGATCTTTGCAGCCTGAATGCTGCTTTTTGTATTTTCTAGTCTATACTCCTTTACTGACTTTTGAAGATCATCTATAATCTTATCTCTATCTAGACAATTTTATTTCTTACAAGACTCATTGAGTCATATCAGTATCCTCGCTGTCTTGTGCATATACCATGTAAATAGTTGTATATACTTCTATCCATTATCATCATCTTTTTTTTTTTGAAGCAATCAGGGTTAAGTGACTTGCCCAGGGTCATGCAGCTATTTAGTGTCTGAAGTCAAATTTGAATTCAGGTCCTCCTGATTCCAAGGCTGGTATGCCACCTAGCTGCCCCTCCATTATCTTCTAATGGCCTATTAATGAAGGTTCTTCTGATGACTGTAGCCCTGCTTTCTTCATTATCTCCATTCATTTTCGCACTTACAGTCAACATACAATTTTACACTTTGTTTTCTGTTTCTTATGTGTTAGTTTTGTCTCCCTTGTTAGGTTATAAGATCCTTGAGACAGGGACCATACATTTTCCTTTATTAGTATACAGAACTAGGCAGTAGATACTCAATGAACACATGAGTAATCTTCTTTGTTTATTTCATTACCTTCTGGTCATTAGCAATTTGTTACATTTTCAGTTAACTCTAATTGTCTCTTCTAAAACAGGGATTTTGAATCATGATGTGGTTAAATAGGGTCCTGAATTGGTAGTCAGAGAACCTGAGTTCTCTAGTTTCAAACCCTGGCTCAGTGACTTACTAGCTATGTGACCTGGGGCAAAGTATGTCATCTTTCAGACCCTCACTTTCTCTATTTGTAAAAGGAGAGACCAGACCTAGTGGATCACTAAAATCCTTTTCTGCTTTAAATCTATGATCCCATGACTGTGAGCTTTTTCTGGCTACACATAGTGCCAGGGCAGCAAAAGCCTCCAAAGAGCATTTAGCCCACTAGCTTTTGCCTGTGACCAAAATACCTACAACAAGGGGTATACTGGCTCCAGCAAGTATTGGCTCTAATTTTTCAGTTTAAGCATTTCCACCCCAGAAATCAACAAACTCTATAAAGCAAGGCTTGGTTTGTTTTTTTAGTTGATTGTCTAGTCCTAAGAAAGTGATGGGAAAAATATTAGTAATTCAGATAAAACTTTAAAATGTCATGTGTGCTTCTTTTTGGAGGGCTGGTTGTTAAATGTACCAGCACACTCCTGCTTACAACCCATTAGACTAAATGAGACAAGTGTCATTATAAACAAAATGGCAAATAAGTGGTATCTGCTTTTAAGAATCAAATACAAATATTATTTTTCTGAAACCCAAAAATAGTCAAAACATTTGTAATATCAAGATGTATTTTAGATTCCATAGGCTGAAATCAATTGGTCTATGAGCATACTTTGTGAACCACTGCTCTAACATGTAAGGCTCTAAATCGAGGCTTAGATTCAAAATAAATATATGGATCAGACTACAAATTTTTCAAAAGTATATCCCTCCCAAATCCTTAAAAACCTGGGTTTTACAAAATCCACCATTTAGTGAGATATGAAATGAATATCTCAAGGCTTTTTATTTTTTTTTTAACCAGGAATGAATCAATACAATGTCTAGGACTATCTCTTCAAGGTGAGCAACTAGGACATTATCAGGTCTATTACTTTTTTATTAGTTGTTGCTGCCCCTGCTTACTCTATCTTCAATACAGGAAGGAAGAAACAGAATAGAAGCATGGGATTGGAAACCTGGAAGGAAAATTATCTAGTTAAGACCCACCTCCTCCCTTTATTTTACTACTGAAGAAGTTTGGGTCCAGAAAAGAGAAGCAATTTTCCTAAGATCCCAATACTGTTGGTTTGTGACACAATTTAGAGTAGACCTCAAATCTCTGGACTAACAGTACTATGTTCCTTCTACTATTCTATGCTAACTCAGATTGAACCTACTACAGTAGGACTGATATAAAATGAAAACTTGACTCAATGCTATCATCATCCTTAACTAACATTTATTAACCTTCTACTATGTAACAAGATACTAGAGATGCAAAGAAAAATAAAATATGACCCTTGACCTTGGGCTTTTGATTTATGTTTATGTTTTGTTTTGAGATTTTGTTGTTGTTGTATCTTTTCACCCAGACCCATGATTTCATCGGTGTGAGAAATTCTCATTGTGGAAACTCCCTTATTTGATTCAGATTGTAAACTCCTCATCTTACTGATCTGCTTGAGATACTAAGAGGTTAAGTGACTTGCTCAGGATCACACCTATAGTTTGTGTCAAGGTAGTGACTTGAAACAAAGTTTTCCTGACTCCAAAGACAGTTCTCCCTCTCTCCAATGCATAATACCTCTTTTTAAAATCTAGTTACGGCACTATAATCGACTTTCTTGGTTTTTAAGACTTCCTTCAATATGAAAGGTATAAATAGTGGAAAAATAACACCTAAAACATACATAAAATGAGTTTGCCCACTAAGGCATTACTTTTCATAATAATGAATATAATTTTAATCTCTCCAAAAAAAATGTAGTTCTGTGACATAATCTATAAGCTCCATTCTATCTTAAAACTCAAGACCTATGATAATTGCCCAATGAAGCTAGAACACTTGGACAAGACACATCCCCCTCTTTCAACCCCTTAATTGGCCACAAAATTGAGAAAAGTTGGGAGGATTAGTTTCTTAAGAAATATCTGTATAAGTTTCCAACACTGAATAACATGGTGACTATTCAGAATGTTGTTCATGGTGATCCATAGGGTCAATCTATAGGTTCAATTTCTTCAATAGGATAGTTGTCACAAAGCAAGCTAATAATAAATCAATCATAAATACCTCAAGAAAAATAAAACAACCAAAAACTTGTCCATAAGTTGAATTGGTAACTTTTCCCTTCACTGCCTTTCAAAATTTCACTGACCAAGTTCTCCAAGCTTGCATACCTCATTAGTACTTTCCAAAAGTTTCTGTTTAGCAGTAGTGTAGCACATGGGACATCTCACTCTCACATGTGGGAGTTCCCAGAAAATCTACCACAGGTTCATGATACTTTTTGATTTTTTTATCCACTTAAAACTGTAACTCATGAGCCCCAACTAATTTATTCACTTGGAATAGTTAGCCACAGGATACAATTAGAAAAAAAAAAAGTCGTATTTACTTATCTGGCTCAAGTTATTTCAGCAAGCAGAAAATTCTAGAAAAATCCATAGGGGAGAAAATGTACTGAAAAGAGTAATGGATTTTGAACTAGAAGAAATGGATTCTAATTCCACCTCTCCTACTACTCTGCAGAAGTTATTTAACGTTTCAGAATTTTTGATTCCTCATATACAAAATAAGGAGGTTGAACTAAATGACCTTTAAGGTGACTTCAATCTGTGAATTTATTTGAATCCTATGAAACAATTGTCTCATGTTCTATAATACAGTATTTTGGGGAAATTATTGCTCCATGTAGATGTGGAATAAATGCTGGTCTTTGGAGGAAAGAATCTTGTCACAAAGATTTTCATCATCATCATCATCATCATCATCATTACCATGTAATAGTTTAAGTTTTAGAATGTGTTTTACAAATATTATCTCATTTTATCCTTCTATCCTCATTTTATAGATGTGGAAATTGAAGTAGATAGAGGTTAAATGTCTTGCCTGGGATCACCCACCTAGTAACTATCTAAGGCCATATTTAAATTCTGATCTTTCTGACTCCAAGTCCAGTTCTCTAACCACTATGCCACCTAACTGCCTCCTAAAAAGTATTGATCTTAAAAAGAAATAGAAAAGTATCATTTTTCCCAACATTAATATGTTCCTAATTAAGATGATAGAGTGGAAAGTCTTAGTTGAGTCCCACTCATCCAGCTAATTCCCAGCAAAGACTTATATTGAAAATCCAGCTAATTCCCAGCAAAGACTTATATTGAAAATTAATCTCCAAATGCTTTTGAAATCATGTTAACTAACCTCTGCACAGATTTCTTTTTTATGCATTTAATCAGGTCCAGGTGCTCCTCCTGATAGACTTTTCTGTGGTGGTTGTTTCTTCCTCCCACTTTATATCAGGTGCATACAGTAGGTGGTGGATTCCAAATGTCATAGTTAAAACTCACATTACATTCTACCGTAAGGTTTCCAAAGTATTTGGTGTGTATTATCTCATTTGATCTCAAAGAAGTCTCATGAGTTAGATATTATTATCTCTATTTTACATATAGGGAAACTGAGGTCAAGCGGCTATACGTGACTGAGGCAGAATACAATCTGCGGTCTCCCTGATTCCAAGTGCAGTACTCTATGACATGTTGCCTCTCTGGATGTGACAAGATTAAGTCACCATAGAAACACTTGAAGATTCATTTCATTTCCCATATATTCATTTTTTTCTTCTAGTTTTGTCTTCAAATGCATCTAGGAATACAAGACTTAACTGAGTCTATTGCCAAGTTCCATGCCAGCTTGTTTTCCCCTCAATCATTGTGTCTGTTTTGTGACACAACAATCTTCTCTGATCTTCTTCTATATTCTTTTGGAAATGAACCTATACTCTAAACCAGTTAGCTGTAAAGTCTTTCTGTTTAGCAAAGAGAGTATTTCCTGACCAACATAGTTTCTGAGATCTTTCTGCCTTCACATTTTGGTGACTATTTTACATTTAAGCTTCTTTAAGAAATAGTGATTAGAGTCAATGTCTTGGACTTCCCATATGTGAGTGGTTTGATTTGTAAATGCCATAAATTCATACAGTGTATTCTAGTACTTCTAATTTAGCACTATTTTTTTTTCTGAGTGCACAAGCGGAACTGGTCCTGAAACAGCTCATAAATTGGTAACCAAACATTTTCATTTCCATTTCACTTTGTGTGACATTATTTGGTGCTTGTAATATCCAAAAGCTTCTTATTTTCTTTTTAAACTCCTGAAATAAAAGTGTGAGAATAAGCCTTGAGCCTCTTTCATTTCTTGATCCCAAACCAGATTTTGCAACATAACATTCTCTCTTCCTAATGCCACCTTTTCATTGAAGTCTCCAAAGAGATAGATAAATGTTGATTTGGATTGGAAAATTTTTGCCAAGTTAATTGAATTTTTATTTTTATTATCTTCACCAATTATTAGCACATAAACTGCAATTATCTTTGTGAGACTCTTTGCTTATGCTCAGTGGAAATTTGTTACCAATGTCCAAATTTCCCATGAAATTATATTTTCGTATTACCTCTGTCCCAAGATGAAAGAGTCCTCCAACTTCTTTATTCAATTATCTGAGAAGAGCCTATGAACCATCATTCCATTTAACTATAACTTTGTGTCTTCTGGTTTCCCTTGTACTGAGAATGCAATATGAAACTGATTCAGTTATTCTATCAATCAGTCAAAAAGCATTGATTAAGCACTTATTATGTGTCAGGTACTGTGTTAGGCTACAAAGACAAATGAGAAACAGTTCCTGCCCGCATTTTAGGGAGACAGCATGAATATACATAGGTACAAAACCCGTACAGAGTAGATACAAGGTGATACTCTTTGGAGAATCAAGTCAAAAAGAGGGAGTTTGGATAAGGGAAAACACATTTCAGGAAAAGTGTGTGAGTTCAGTTTTAGATTTATTGAGCTGAACTTTTAATTTGGACAGCCAAATAGAAATATTTAAAATACAGGTATAATTATACTACCCTAGTAATGTACTCATTTATTGGATGTTGAACAAATACTGCATATTTAGCACATTAACAGTTCACATTTATAAATGACTTTATAAGCAAAATAATTAGCATCTTTTATCTGCTTTTCTAGCATCCTTCTACTACTACTTTCAGAACATAGGAGATGATCTATTTTATGGATTGCCTTGGTATAAATAGTTGGTACCAAGTGGACAAAGTTATGGTAATGAGCTTCTCTATGTTTTGCTTGGCTGATGGTTGAACAATGGATAGTTTCCATTGGTAAGAGCATGTAGAACTCGGTATACCATTTTGTACACCATTAGTTTATCATTTTCCCCATTTGACTGTTTCCTTTCTTATCATAGATATATTAATTTTATTTGTTCAACGTTATTTAAGGTTAAGTAAAAGTTATCTATTTTATTGTTTTAATCACCTTTATCCATCTCCCACCCATGTGGAAGGTAGATGTAGAAGGTATATGGCCTTCTCTTCTATTTTTTTTAGGGTATGATCCTGTTATATGAAGGTCACATATCCATTTAAATGCATCATGGAATATAGTATAAGATGTTGGTCTAAGCCTAATTTCTCCAAGACTGTTTTCCAGTTTTTGCTGCAGTTTTTTTTATCATATAGGTATTCCTCTCGTAAGTTATTTATGTCTTCTAGTTTATTGAAAACTAGGTTATTGGGTTCTACTGAAACTGAAGATTAATGAAAATAATGACATAATTATTCCATCCATGTCATGGACTCCCTGAAATCTATCCATGGACCCACTAAAGGGTTTGTGGACCACATGTAAAGAACCTCTGGGTTCTAAAAAAATAAATAAATAAAAAACCATGGTAGGTCCCATACTGAGTGCAACCATTTCTTCTTCTGGAAGCCTTATGTAAGGATTTCCCATGGAGATGATGAAAGTTCTGAAAGATTCAGATTTCCTGCTTTCCAGGATAGTACACTCCAAGGTATGATTGGAATATCTAGAAGAACCTCTAGATTATTTTACCTTTTTGTCCCGAGCATTATGCAGGACTCTGGTACTAGCTCAGTCCATAAAGGACCTCTTTGAGAGCTATTGCCAAGCAAGAATTATTAAGTTCTTCATTGTTTAGGTTGAAAGGCTTCCAGGAATCTTTTAATGGTATAGTATAGTTGACAACTGCACATGCTTCACTTTAACTCTCTTTCATATTTCAAAATGTTTGGGGTTTGCTACTATTATAGTAGATAACCAATTACAGTTCTATAGGCATTTCTTTTGGAGTTGCTCTGTAGTTTTTGCTTTATGAAATCCTTGTTAAGATCTAGTTCTGTAATGGCATCTACTAATGATAGAGCTGAATGAATGTAAGTTAGTTAGAAAAGACCTCTAATTAAATTACTTTCTTAATCAAATTTTAAAATTGAATAAATCTGTATTTGTTCAGTGAATGGATACATCCTCTAAAACTAGAATATATGATACAATATTACAAAATTAAATTACTTCTTTAACAAAGGCATTTCTAATAAGGAGAGAAAGCATTTGTTTATTTCTCCTATCTTGGATAGGGCTGTAGAATCTGAGATAAGTAGCAAGAACTTTCTTTTGCAGGAATAAATAAGAGCATGGTTTAGAGGATGAAGATATATTTGTATGAGCAAGCAGATAATAAATAACCATCTCTTCTTTATTAGAGTAGAAAATAGAGATTTTATAGATGGTTAGCATAAGCTCCCCTAAAGGTTTGCTACCTTGAAAAATGGCTCTGCATCAGTTACTGCTATAAATTACATGTAGAGTTTCCATGTGCTTCTCAGTATGTGCCAAATCAGTGGCTGCAGGGGGAAAATAGCAACATTAAAAATGTGTTTGCTAAAATGAACACATAATGTGAATATTTCACTATCACTTTTTAAAAGACAGATAGTGGGAAAATGAGCCTTGTCATATTTCATTAACGAGTCAATACATAATGTGTCACTGTACCAAGTTAAACACACCCACAATGTTTTCTCCAAAAATTACTTTCGGATCAGTGATTATTTTGAATTTCTGACACAGGCTTTTGTTCTTGTATTTTCTCTCTGTCCTGAATTATGATGCTCCTTATTCATGTATTACATTGCTAAACATACAAATCATTAGAAAATACATATTTTATAAGGAAATACAATTGAAATAAAACTGTTTTATTAGAATTGTTTGAGTAGGATAAACAAAGCCTCAGTAGGACTGACATTTCAATGTTGAATACAGGGGGGAAACCAGTTAATAATAGATGGCAGAATAGCAGTAACATTAGATATGTGAAATCTTATCTTCTGCAGGAAGCCTTTCCTAATCCCCCTTAAATCTAGAACCTCTCCTTTCTTGATTATAAAATTTATTCTGGTTACGCACCAATAAACGTAGTTGTTTGCATGTTGTCTCCCCCATTAGACCATGAGCTCCTTGAGAGCAGGAACTGTTTTTTACCATTCTTTATACTCTCAGAGTTTTAGCACAGTGCCTGGCTGATTGACTGATTGCCTTAATTTAAAAAACTAGACTCCTTTTTAGAAAGTGCCCAATTCAATTTGAAAAAAAAAAAAGTGCCTCCCATGAACAAGGCATTGTGTTAGGTTCTACGGCTATAACAACAACAACAACAAAAATAGCCCTTGACCTCAAAGAACTTCTACTGAGACAGGGTAGGCATAGGCTATGCAACATATACACAGATAAATAAAAAGTAATTTATATGTAGAGAGAAAGAGTAATAATTGTGGGGACCACTTCAAAGGAAAATTGGCACTAGGACTGAGACGTGGGTGAGAATTAATATTCTAGGAGATGGAAGTGAAGAAGAAGTGTATACCAGGCATAGGACTCCCAGTTTAAAAAGTCCAATAGGCAGTTTGTGATGCAGTACTAGAATAAAGGAGGGGATAGGGCTAGATTTGTGAAGCATCTGCATAGAAATTATCATTGAACCCACAGGAGTTGTTAAGGGAAGAATGAAGAGAGAGGGAGAGAGGGAGAAAGGGAGGGAGGGGGAGGGAGAGGGAGAGAGAAAAAGAGAGAGAGAGAGATACATGGGGGCAGAGGGGGAAAGAGACCGAGAGACAGAAAGAGAAAACATGGTGCTCCACTCAACAAAAAATAAGGAAGTTTGAAGAATGGATTATTTGAAGATGAAGAAAAAGGGAAAATTAACAAAAAACTATGATTTAGAAATTATCAATAAAAAGGTATTTATTCCACAAGACTAAAAATTGGATGGGAAAACCCAATTATTTTTAATGCTGAGAGAAAAAGTCCTTTTTATTTGAAACATTTAAGCTGGATGACCAAAATGAAGACACTCAAAGGAGGACAAGAGAGAGAGGCAATGAGGAACAAGTACTAGAAAGTTTCCTCTTTGCTAAAATGAAGCAGCTGACACCTCCCAAGCTGGAGTAACCGATCAACCCAGAATTCTGGGTCTAGGACTGATACCTATTAAGCAAGAAAGTCTAAGAAAGAATATAATGGGGGGTATTACTAAGGAGCCTTAAGCATAATCCATTTCAGACTATAGCAGGATGGCCTCATAGGAAGTTGCTCCCAAAATCTGGTACTTGAATATATTGAGCTCTTGCACTCCTGGGTCCTTCTTCACTCCATGAATTAAAGCAATTCTCTACCTAAGTTTCCAAAGTCTTGTATTTTGAGTTTGTTTCTCTCTATCCCTCTGAAAGGGTGAGACTTTCAAGGAGCATCTCTTCTTGAGAAATTGGGGTGGGAGGCAGAGGAAAGAAGACTTCCATTTCTTGGCTCTATTAAATTAGAACAATAGAATAACAGAGTCTCAGGTCATGTTGGGGGATTTTAAAGCACATATCTTACTTAGTCAATGTTATTGTTACAGATAGAAGAGTAGCTGTTGAGACAGAGAACATCCTGACCTAAATACTATTACTGAAAAAAAAAAAAAGGAACGGGAAAACAGAAAGATGCAAAAATAGTAAAGTGATATTCCATTTAGCCTTTTCATTTCTCTCTGATAGTAACATCAAGACATGTTTTATGGAAAAGCATGGTTGTTCTCAGTGACTTAAGTATGGTGTTCTTATATCATGAACCTGAGACTCTTAGCCATCATGATGGTCCACCTCTGGACATTTTTCATCTTAACCATGCCCTTCACAAAATGTGACACAAAGAACTGAAAATCCTCTGAATATAATCTGACAAGAACAAAGTAACTATCAGTTCTCTACTGTAGGACTCTATGACTCTCTCTTAATTCAGGCTAAGCTTTCTTGTTAGTTTTCTTGGTTTCTATGTGCACTATTTATGCTTATTGAGACTGCAGTTCACTAAGACCTCCATGTCCTTTTCAGAAGAACTTCTTTCTGGTCACTCTTCCCCCATTCTATATTTGTGAAGTTCATTTTGTGGACCCAAGTGTAAGATTTTACATTTATCCCTATTTGATTTTACCTTCTTAGATTCAGCCAAAGGTTCCATTCTGTCAAGATCTCTTTGAGTTCTGACTCTTTCATTCGATATAGTAGATATCCATCCTAGGTGTGTTTCATTTGAAAATTCAATAAGCACACCATCTATACTTTTATCCCTGCCACTCATAAAAAATATTAAATAGCACAGTGCCAACTGCAGATCACTGGCATATTCTGATGAGGTCCTCTTTTTAAATTGACATTGAACTATTTATTAATGGCCATTCTTTGGATCTAGCCATCTAACCAGTTCCAAATTCATCTAAATGTACTATTTCCAATTCACATTTCTCCACCTTTTCCAGGAGAATAGTATGAGAGATTTGGCCAAATGCTTCATCAAAATCTAGGTAGACCCATAGCATTTCCTGGATTAATTAGCTCAGTAGCAGCATCAACAAAGGAAATTGGGTTTATCTATCATGGACTGTTCTTAATGAAGCAATGATGGCTCTTTGTGATCAGTATTTTCTTTTCCAGATATTCACTACTACATTCTAGAATTTTGCTAGGAGTTAAGGTTAAGCTCAACAGCCTCACAGTACACAGACTCAAATCTCTTCCCTTTCTGAAAGTTATACCAACATTTCCCCCTCTCCTACCCTGGGCTACACTTTACATTTTCCAGAATCTTTCAGATCATCAAACTGCCAATCATAGCTTCTAATTCTTTCAGTGCCATAGGATAGTTTGATTAGGCCAAGTGATGCAAACTCTATCCATTAAGAGAAGAAAGCTTTCTTTTACTACCTTCTGATATACCCTGAGTATCGGTTCTTTACTAAGCATTTTTGTTCTGATTTTCTAACCTCAAAGATCATTTTTCTTGACAGAAAAAAAATGGAAACAAAATAAATTGAGGGTTTTTTTTTGCCTTCTGTCTGTCTTCTGTTACCACCATTGCATCACCACTCTAATCCCTTCTTTGGCCATCTTTTTTCACCCAACATAACTTTGAAAAAAATATTCTTTCTCATCCTTCGTTTTCTCATTGGCTTCAGTTCATTGCAAGTATTAAAATTCCTGACCCTCTTCTTACATTTGTTTTTCTATTATTCTTATCTGAACATGCCTCACAAATTTATCAATGGCATTCTTAAAGTTTGGCACCCAGAACTGAACACAATCATCCAGATGTGGTTTGAAGAGAACAAATTACAGCAAAATTATTGTGTTGCTCTCTTATCCTTGCCAATAAGCTTCTCTCAATGCAGCCTAAGACTGTATTAACCTTCTTGACTATCATATCACCAGAGCCTGCTCTAATGGGTTTTCCAAAAGCCACTTGTTAAATTTTCAATGTGAGCATTTATCTCTCAGAAATTGGCAAATGCTATAAAGTCTGACTTGGTTTATTGTTTTGTTGATTGTTTAGACTCAAGAAAATGTTAATAATGCAGATAAATTTAAGTGTATCTGTGTGTGTGTTGTGTGTGTGTGTGTTCTGTAGAGCCTAGTTGTTAAACATTTAATAGCACACTCCTTTTTTGCTCTATAAATATCACTTGAGCTCAGCAGGAGTTCAATGGAATGTTCAGTAAAATTATCAGACTGGAGCTGCGGTAATAGTGATGGTGTTGGTGGAGGAAGAGGAGGACAATGTATTCTTTATTGAGCTTAAACAACCACTAGAATGAAGGGCTAAGATAACCTTAAGTGATGCAATGAAACTACAAATGAAGTGGAAATCTCAGGGTTTCCTCTCCTCGATCTCTATGTTTATGCTTCCACTTCCTCAAGGAACATACTGTTCCCTGAACTGTGACCTGTATTGAGATTTAAATATCTTACAGTTCCTTTAAGAACTTGTTGAATATTTCTATGTTATTGTCTTTTTGCCTCCTAAACTAGCATATTCATGGGTCACCAGTCTGTTTATTGTGAAATTTTATCTGTACTCTAAATTTTTAATAACAAAGTTTTTTGTTATATATCTTATAATATACCTGGGTTATATCCCCTTTCTTCTCCCCAAAAATGAAGGGAATGTTTATGTTTGAAAATGAATTAGGGTCAGGGCTGTGGTGTCACCAACTGCTATAAGCAGATTGTTAAATTTTCAGTATAAATATTTATGCCTTGGAAATTGGCAAACTCTCCAAATCGGAGCTTGGTTTATTATTTTGTTGACTGGCTGGACTTAATGACAGTAATGGAAAAAATATTAATAATGTAGATTAAACTTTAAAGTGTGCTGCCCTATTGGAGAGTCAGTTGTTAAATATTTACCAGTATGCCTCTGATTAGGGTAATAACCAGTGAAGAAAGGAAAAGAAAGGAAGGGGAAGAGCTGAGGATTGAATGAGGATTGAAGCCGTGGTAACTGGCTGTTGGCTTCTATCTTGAATATAAATTGGCTCTGTCTCACCTACCATTTTGCTTCTCACATCCTACTATTCCCTCCTAATTCTTGGTACTCATGCTGATAGCAACTGAAGGCCTATGTGATTAAACAAAATAGTTCAGGGCTATAGTCAATAGAAAATCTGTCTTCCTAGTTCTTACTATATTTGAGGTTGAAAAACATGCTTTCACATGGTCATTTATTTCTATCAGCATTGGTCTTACCTTGTATATTATTGGAATTAGGCTTATATAATTCTCTTTTTATAAAGTAACTTGAGCAATGTCATGTCAATTAAATTACTATTTTTTATTATAATGATGATAACTTTATTATAATGATAATAGTAATAGTGCCTCATATTTGTATAGTTCTATACAGTTTACAAAGGATTTTCAAATATATAATACACTTTTTGATCATCCTAAATGAATTATTAATTTAGGGCAGGGCAGGAGTAAGTAGATTAACAGATTTAGGGCCACAATGTGCTCTAGAGGTAGTCTAAGCCAAATTCTTCATCTAAAATATGAAAACACTGAGGCCCAGGAATGTTATGTGATTTGCCCAAGATCACACAAAACAATTACCAGAGTCAAGATTTAAACCAAGATCCTCTGACTCCAGAGCCAATATCCTTTCCACAGCATGGTCTCCATTTAACAAAGGTTTAGAGATTTTGTAACTTACCCAAAGTCACCTAACTAATACATGCTGGGGGGAGGGGGGGGGACCTGTGACTTGAATCCAAGTATTCTGATTCTAAGACCAATGCTTTTGTTTTTATTTTTCCCCCACTAGCATTAAAGTGGTCAAAGGATGAAGTTTTATGTTAAAGTGAAAAATCTGTTCAACTAAGAACATACATATGAATTACTGATTTTCAAATTAAGATGTATATATCTTAGGGCAGCTAGGTGGTGCCTTGAATAAAGTGCCAGACCTGGAGTCAGGAAGACTCATCCTCCTGAGTTCAACTCTGGCCTCAGACACTTACTAGTTGTGAGACCCTGGGCAAGTCAATTAAACCTGTTTGCCTCAGTTTCTTCATCTGTAAAATGAATTGGAGAAGGAAATGGAAAATCATTCCAGTAACTTTGCCAAGAAAACCCCAAATGGGATTGCAGAAGGGTCAAACACAACTGAAAATGACTGAACAATATTACACAATCTTAAAACCAAAATGGTGATAATTTAGTCTTTCTTTGAGGATTCAAAAAGTGTCACAATATTGTTAATATCTCAATAAAAGCAGCAATTCTAATTGTATAATTAGATTGTGGATTCAATTAGATAATAAAATTCAATAAACATCTATTAAGTGGATACCATGTGCAAAGTACTGCGCTAAGCACTAGAAATAAAAAAAAAAAAAAATAGTCCCTGATCGCAAGGAACTTACAATTTAATGGATTATAGCAGACAATATGGAGACTAGTCTGAATCTGCATTGATTCCATGACCCTAGAAGTTGTTCCTTGAAAGTAAATCTCTCATATATCTCTAATATTGCTTGTGTTGCAGTAGAGGTAGTAGGCATGTTTTGTGGGTTAGGGTTTTCCCCTCCTTTTCCTTGCCATATTTTTTTTTTTCATGAAAATGAATGATAGAATTTTATTTCATACCTAGTCATTCCAACTTTCTGGTTGTTTAGCCTTCTTAATAAATAGATATTTACTATATACCATAATGCTATCAGAATAAAAACACTTAGAAGGATGATTAATATACAGCTAGGTCTTAATTAAAAAGAATAAGTAATCCTGTGAAGTGTTCACATTATTAGAATTCACACACACATATGTATATGTATGTGTACACATGTGTGTGTTCCTTGTTGGAGAATAAATTACCATATTTTAAATAACTGTCCCTCCTACAAGCGCAAATTTGAACATACGCAATCACTTCTTTAAACACATTATTTGTACTAATTGGGGCCTAGTTTTTCCATCTGCTATTACTATGAATACTTCCTCAACACCGTCCCTATTCCATTCCATTCAACTTAAAAATATTAATTAAATTCCTATTATTTTAAAAGCACAGTGGTACAGTGTACATTACATTTTATTAGATGTTAACTTTATGAACTGGTTAAATAAGGAAGCGAACCATCTGCTACTTATTTCTGGGCCATAGCAAAACTTAAGAATTACAGTACTGGGTCAGATTCATAATATAGTACATAATTTTAGTATATTGCTTCTGTCAGTGATACCAAAAAAATCTATGGCACTAAGACATTGTTACTATGTCTTAAAGGGACTGATGATGACATGTAAAGATTCACCATCTTCAACATCCCTGCTACTTGTCATCATAAGTATGTGTCACCATGCCCTAGGAAGACATGATTATAATGCTAGACCTAAAGGTTAATGATACATCAAAATGGCCTAGTTTTCTTAAATATCCTAAATTTTTGTATTGGTTGAAGGAGGGAGCCAAGAAGACAGGGTAGAGATGATCATTAGTGCTTTCAGCCTTGGGGAGAACAAGGGCCATTCCTTGGTAAAGATCTGGATACAGACCAGGAAAGCAGGGACCACATCTTTCCCCAGAACACACCACCTTGGAAGCTCTAAAAACTTGAAGACCCCCAGAATTAGCTCTAAAAACAGGAGGATTATACATGAATTTGCTAAGTAGATTATTCTCGGTTTTATTCTTAGCTATTTGCCTTCTGAAATATCATGTTCAAAGCTCTTCACACCCTTAACATGTAAGCTGCTAAATTCTGGGTTACCTGACTATGGCTCCATATTTGAATTGTTTCTAGCTGCTTGTAATAATTTCAACTTGACCTGGGAGCTTTGAAATTTAGATATAATATTCCTGGGAGTTTTCATTTTTGGGATCTCTTTCAGGAGGTGATTGGTAGATTCTTTCAATTTCTATTTATCCTCAGGATCTAAGATATTGGGGCAGTTTTTCTTTATAGTTTTTTGAAATGTGATGTCGAGGTTCTGAAAAGCATTGCACAATTGCTCGAAAGCAATCTGACCTGCTCTCTCCCTCCCATCTTCTTGTGGGCCTAGTTTCTTATCCAATAAGCTGGTCCTGATGGATCAACTCCAAGTCTTGTTTTACCAGTTGTAAGGCTTATTATGGACAAGAAACATTATTGACTTTTAAAAATGTATTTATTTTTCCTATGTATACTAAATACATTTGAGTGATTATGGGTGATTAGAGAAACTTTAAAATGTTCTAGGACTTGATATAATTAATGTTATTCATAAGAAAAAGCCTATGGAAAATTCACTACAAAAAGTATATAAAGTGCTTTGTAAACCTAAATGTACTCTATCAATATCAACTATAATTTTATTATATGTCTCCCTCCTTTATGCCTCATTTGATTTTAGTATTTAGAACATAATTGAACAACATTTATGTTGTAACTTCTTCCAAGGCATATTGCAGGATTTTATCATATGCACAGGAGATACCCTGTTAAGGAAGAATCTTTAAGGGACCATTTTGTGCTATGGTATCAAATGATTTTTTAATACTCAAAAATGATAAGTATAGTGATTTAATATTCCTAGTGCCTTTCAGTAATCTGTGTGTCTATAAAGATGTGGTCTACTGTAGAATATCATTTGTGAAAGCCTGCCTGTTTACTTTTTAAACTTTCTTAAAGAACACCCTCAATACAGGTAAACATTATTCTTGTAAGATTTTGTAAAGATGGCATATGGTTCAGTAGTTAATGCTATTTTCTTATTTGCCTTCCTAAAGGAGCCATGATTGCTCACATTTTTTTCAAGTCTTTGGTTTTCTCACCTCTTTTCAGATAATAGAAGCCCATGACCATAAGATCAACAGAGCGTTGCCTAGTAGCAACCACACAAAACCAGCAGAAAGCAGCAGTTGGCAGAGACAGTGTGATATGTCCATGTACCCAGTAAAGATTATACACCTCTTATACTACACACAAAGACCAAAGAGGAAAAGGCCCAGTAAGAACATGCTATGATATGACCAGAAAATATTGGTGATCCGGAAACATCAGAAGCATAAATTGTCTTTATCTGCGCTTGCTTTGGCTACATCAGTTCTTTATGTGTGTCCATTCCTCCCACCAATGGCATTTGTATTTATGGGAAAATGAGCTTCAGTTCTATGAAGGAAAAATTGCTATTTCTTCTATTATTCTATTTCATTAAATGACTGCTTTGAAATAATTATATTCTCTGGCTGCCTAGTAAAAATAAACTAGTTGAATGGGACTTATGTACTATAACTCTGAGTGAATATGGGCCCACAAAGTATCTTGAAACCAGGATATTTCTGGGGATCCTATATAAGGGAAGGGATTGCCACAGATGCTAAACTCATATAGTCTAAAAACTGAGAATTTCAGCACCTTTTGCTCCCTTTTTGCTGCTTTGCCACCATTAACAGGCGTGAGTACCGGCCTGTTTTTTTTTTTAATAGATTGCCATGAAATGGTGTACCCACAAAATTGAGCCAAAGAATTCACTGTTTGATTGCTACTCTATTGGAGATGAGCTTCCCTGTAATTAAATTGTCTGTTTCTTGAAAATGGTCTATAGGTTGGATCTTGGGAAGCAAGATCTAGTATGCCACTTGGACCATACTGAATGCCTTTCCAGCATCACAGAGCTTTCCAGAGCTTGCTGGCATAGCCTTGAAAACCCCAAGGCTATCTTTATTCCATGATAATACATCAAAATACCATCAGAATGCTTTGTAGCTGTGTGTCCTTCACACAGTTGTCAAAATAATATTCTGGAAGGGCAGATTGACTATGTCACTTCCTTTTCAAAATATTTCAGTGGCTCCCTGTTGTCTAGAGGATACAATCAATATAAATCCCTCACCTTGCCCTCTCCAATTTCTCCTCAACTTACCCTTCATTTCCTTTTCACATTATTCATCTTGCCATATTCTATATTCTGCCTAGTAAATTAAACTTGTAGTTGCTCCTCAAACTTGGCATTCTGTTTCCCACCTCTATTCATTTGTGCCAGCCAATCATACCTGTGGAAGGATTTCCATTTACTCAGAAGGAATTTCACAACACAGAAAACACTTGCACGAGATTGATAAGAATTTATGACTAGATGGATCTAAGAAACCTTGTAGGTTTACAAAAATTTTACAAGATCTTTTCTTTGTGCAATTTAAAATACCTATATAAATACTTTATAGGTTTTAACATTATAAGAATAATTCCAAATAGCTGAGTTAACAAATCTTATAATTTTCACAAGTGATACAAATAATTTTAGATGAAACCTCCTCTTAAATATAGACAAAACAGTGCTTTGGAATATTAGAACACATGATTAGTAGGACTGATAGAATGACCTAACAGCTTCCTAACCCATTCATTTTTTAAGAGTACAATTTTTAATCTAACAACATCTAAATTATGAGAGAAATTTGTTGATCAAGACACTTCCAGGATCCAAGAAGGTGGAGTAAGCAGAAGTGATCCAACCATTCTGGAGAACAATTTGGAACTCTCACCAAAAAGGCAATCAAACTGTGCAAACTCTTGGATCCAGCAATGCCACTACTAGGTCTATATTCCAAGGAGATCATAAAAAAATGGAAAAGGCCTTATGTGTGCAAAAATATTTATAACAGCCCTTTTTGTGATGGCAAAACATTGGAAGTTGAGATGTCCATCAATTGGGAATTGGCTGAACAAGCTGTGGTATATGAATGTAATGGAATGCTATTGTGCAATAAGATGAATAGGCAGATTTCAGAAAAACCTGGAAAGACTTGTATGAACCGATGCAAAGTAAAATGAGCAGAATCAAGAAAACATTGTGCACAGTATCAGTAATGTGGTGTGATGATCAACTATGAATCATTCAGCTCTTCTCAATAACACAATGATCCAAGACAAGTACAAAGGACTCAAGAAAAAAAACGCTATCCATATCCAGATAAAGAACTGATAAATGAATTTGGGTGCCTACTTCTTAAGGAGATGATGAGATTCAAATAGACTGGTCACTGAAAAATCCAGTATCTCAAGTACCATTTAAAGCCACTTTAGGAGATAATGAGGTTCCAATATCCAGGTCTAGGATATAGAGAAACTTAGCTGGGGCCCCTCCCTCATGGACAAATGGGCTGAACAATGGAATAAAGATGTGCCTAGATATTCTCAAAACTCTGAACTAGGCCTACAACCTTGCCTATGTGTCCCTGGATACCTCACCTTCCTGTCCACTTTTCTGTCCCTGATTGCTTCATCTCCCTGACAATGGCAGGTTTTCCTCTATAAGAATCCCTAACTTCTCCTGGTTAGTGGACATCTAGGGAGGAGGGGGAGGGGGCCTGTCTCTCTTAAGTAGTGCTGTCTCCATTAAGGAGCTTCCCCCATACCTTAGCTTGGTCTCCTTTAAGGGATAGAGTAACCGTCTTGGTATGTTGTATTACCCAGAATAAACTCTTTTACTTGATTTGGAGACAGCCTGAGCGAATTCTTTTGAAAAGACACTGCCACACATACCCTGCTGTACCTCAACATTTTGGGGTACCCCTGAACCTCAGCATTTCTATGTGAATCTCATCATCTCCCCCTTCAAGAAGTAGGCAATTCATTTTGGAAAAAGGGAGAGGATCATGCATTCCTCATCACCCCCATTAACAAAAACTGCCACATGGAACAAGAGGGGCTTAGAACACACAGTGTCCTCCATTTTGGCTCCTAAAATATTAATTACAAAAGAATTGACAGCCTACTTGACAGAAACTTTTTTTTCAAATTCCAAATCAAAAGTCATACTCACCCTCCTTTTTGTCTTGCTACTCTTCACGTTTTAGAATCTAGAGAAAGTTACAATAATTTACAGATCAAGGGAGCTGTATTTTCTCTCACAATTTTCACAAACGTTACTTATAAAAAAATAGCCTTTACATTGTTAATATACATTTCGAACAAATTACTAAAATCTTAAAGTAATTGCATTTAAGGCTAATGATATAAAAACCCTGATCAAAATGTTTTAGAAGACAAAAAAAAAAACCCTTATTTTTGCAGTTTTAAACCTATTGCCCTGATGCCAGATATATATGGAGGGAGGGGGAAAAGAAAATTCTCTAGATTTAATTTAAACATAATCCAAGTGCTGTAAGTGGCTCATTAATTAACATCACTGGAGATGGAGGTCTTGGTTCTAAGAATCTGCCTTTGCAGGCCACAGCCAAGCTGTGAGCTGCTTGGTCGGAGATGTTATCAGCTTGGAGCTACAATTTAAAGCCTAACCAAAGAAAAAAAAAATGTATTTTTTTTTAGTAAGAGAGAATTCCCTTCTCTGATTTTACCTCCCAAACTAATTCCTGAGAGAGTCTCAGTCTGCTTTTTCAGTTCCTTTCCTTAACAAGCTAATCTTAGCTCACACAGACACGGAGACAAACCAAACAGAGCCTTAGTGACCCAGAATTCAAAATTGAAATTAAAAACTACTTGCTTGAGAAAGCTTTTCATCCTGCGTTTTTACTTCCTGGTGTACCTCCCGCTTCCGCTCAAAGCCAAAGTCGTTTCCCTTCCCCCACACCCCCACACCCAATCCTACCTTTAGTCGAATTTCTTTAACATACAGACAACCCTAAGAAAACCTCTCCCCCTTGGGCACAATTTTAACCTAATATTGCTCCATCTTAATTTGCTCCCCAAGATATCAGAGTTTTTTAGAAAAGCTGGTATTCTCACAGCTTGTCTGTTTCATCTTAATGAAACTTAATGAAACTTTGACCTGCAGAAAGCTTCCAGATCGTGCCTATTTTAGACATAAGACTGGGGTACCCAGACCATGCCCCCCAAATGTACTCAGGACTTCCCATACAGCCACTTCCCCAGATCTTCAGCAGAGACTTCCCACAATTTGTGCACACCTCAATATAACCAATATGCCCCCATTAGCCTGGTTTGAGAGGGTTTTATCCATAGACCTTTACCAAATTCTACTGATGATTCATCTGCTGGTGATAGTGAAAATTACAGAGCTGCATTCTTAAAAACAGATAGATAGAAACCAAACATATAAACTCACCCCGATAAAATTTACTTACTGGTCAAAGGGAAAGTCAAATCACAGCCAGAGTACTAACAGAATTCTGCTTGTGGAGAACTCTCCACAATCGGGCCAATAGAGGGGGAGTTCCTTGTTAAGAATCTACAGTGCAAAGCTCTCATCCCTTTCTGGTTAGCCTAAACAAGGTGATTAAAATAATTTTGAGAGACATAGCTTCTGGGCAATTTAATCATTTTATTAATAATGCCAACAGCTTAATAAAAAGATGGTCATTTGGCCATCTCTCTTAGACCAAAGACAATCACGGGCACAGGCTCTTACATGTTCTTTTGGAATATGAGTGGCAATCAACTCTAGTTTACACAATAGGAGGTGAGCTATATTAAAATGAGGTACTGAGAGTAATGTCACTTCACCATTTGATAGGGAAAATATTTCTACACTTAGATCACACCCAGCCTTCTATCAAAAGGATAAGTCTCCACCCAAGCTTGATTGAATAGAATTCACCTGAGGCTAGAGATTCTTTATAGGGTTGGGTTGGGTCAGATAGGGGAGAAGTTAATTCATTCTCTTTATCAGTAATGTTACTGAATTTTTTACTTTTTAAAATTAGGACTTTAGAAAAAGGGAAGAACTCTTGATCTCCCCAAATTATTGGTTATTAATTATCATTTCTCCCAGTAATTTTTCATAAATCTGGAAGAATAGATTAGAGCTAAGCTTTAAAGGACTTTTTAAATGGCAAAGAGAGAAATTTGTATTTTATTCGAAAGGTAATAGTCTGGTGATTAATCATTTTTTGTTGTTTTTTTTTATTAATTTATTTATTTTTAGTTTTCAACATTCACTTCCACAAGATTTTGAGTTCCAAATTTTCTCCCTATCTCTCCCCTCCCCCCAACCCAGGATAGCTGAATTCTGAATACCCCTTCCCCTAATCTGCCCTCCCCTCTCTCCCTCTCTTATACCCTTCCCCTTCTTTTTTCCTGTAGGGCAGGATAGATTTCTGTACCCCATTGCTTGTATATCTTATTTCCCAGTTGCATGTGAAAACAATTTTTAACATTTGTTTTTAAAACTTTGGGTTCCAAATTCTCTCCCTTCCTCCCTCCCCACCAATCCTCATTGAGAAGGCAAGTAACACAATACAGGTTATACATGTGTAGTCATGCAAAACACTTCCATAGTGGTCATGTTGTGACAAACTAACTATATTTCCCTTCATCCTATTTTGCCCCCCCATTTATTCTATTCTCTCTTTTGACCCTGTCCCTCCTCAGAAGTGTTTGCTTCTGATTACCTCTTCCCCCAATCTGCCCTCCTCTTTATCATTCCCCTGCTCGCTTATTCTCTCCCCCCATTTTCCTGTAAGATAAGTTAGCTTTCCATACCCAATTGAGTATGTAATGTATTCCCTCCTTAAGCCAAATCCAATGAGAATAAGATTCACTCATTCCTTTTCACCTCCCCCCACTTCCCCTCCACTGTAAAAGCTTTTTCTTGTCTGTTTTATGTGAGATAATTTACCCCATTCTACTTCTCCCTTTCTCCTTCTTCTTGTATTTCTCTCTCACCCCTTAATTTTATTCTCCAGATATCACCCCCTTCATCTTCAACTCATCCTGTGCCCTCTATCTATATATAGTATATGTATATATATAAATATATATATACATATATGTGTGTGTGTGTATATGTATGTATGTGTGTGTGTGTATATACATATACATATACATATACTTATACATATACATATACAAAAACATATACAAAAACATATACATATACATATATTTTTTTCCCTCCAACTACTCTAATACTGACAAAGGTCTCATGAGTTACAAATGTTATCTTTCCATATAGAAATGTAAACAGCTCAATCTTAATAAGTCCCTTATTTCTCTTTCCTGTTTACCTCTTCATGCTTCTCTTGAGTCTTATATTTGAAAGTCAAATTTTCTATTCAGCTTTGATCTTTTCATCAAGAATTCTTGAAAGTCCTCTATTTCACTGAATATCCATTTGTTTCACTCTGTCTTTTTGTGGGTTCTGCTGCTCTACAATTTGTTTAGAACCATTTTTGTACAGGTATTTGGAGGGATTTGGGGGAGAGCTCAAGCAAGTCACTGCTTTACCATCTTGGCTCTACTTCCTAATAATTTTTTCCACTAAACTGAATTTATTTGCCTTTCTATGGATCTTTTCTAGCTCTGTTATTGTGAGGATTTCCCTATTACTAGGTCCTAGCTAACAAAAGTGACTCCATGTTTGACCAGTGATTGACTTGACTATATACTGAGAAGTTCCTATGTACCAAACAATTAGTTTGAGCAGCTAAATTTAGGGCTGAGGATGATTGGTTACCAAACTATCACTTTAGCAAGCTTCATCTAATCTAGGTAGGTAAGGTTAGCAAACATCACTAATCACAGTGTTCTTGTGGTTGATGCCCCCCCCCCACCAAGTTCACCTCCACCACACCCCTAGTCCAGACCACCTACTGATTGGCTTCACCTGAAGTCCCCTTTCCACTCAGTCCTAGTAAATAAGCCCAGCAACAATAATCAAACATAATGGAAGAAATCTTGATCAGGAAACACATCCAACTGTACTCCCAAACCATCACTGTCATGTGCCCATGGGATCATAGGGCAAGTTAGCCACATGCTGTAAAAAATCAACTTCCTGACTCATGATCCTTTGAGAGCTTATATTCCTCCTCAGAAATTCCTTACCCACTATCCCCTCACAGTTATATATTTCTTGAAGTGCAATGGTCAGTACGGTACAAAGCATGGATTCACAAAGTGTTGAAAATTGAAGATAAAAGCCTAATTCATCACGTTTAAATATAAAATGATAATTTGAGTATTATTTCATTTCTTAAAAGACACATTTCTCAATTTAGACAATCATATTCATCATATTCAAATGACATTGTTAATCCTCCCCCACTCCCAATGTGGTTTTCCACTTTTTACTTTGTTGACCTACTTGGAGACTTTTCAGTTATAACACCCCATCCACACAATGAAAATATACACTATGAACTCTTTAAAAGAATGACTCCCTGGCCCATATTTATTCTACCTAGCTAGTTCTAGTAAGTGTATTAGATCGCCATTACAGATGCCAGTTAGGATGTATTTTACTTTGTTATTACATTGCTGGCAGCATACATGACTGCAATTATACCTAAAATGAAAAAAGTAAAGAACTCTTAGTGGAGAGGATGCTGTATGCCAAGTTTCTTCCAAATAACAAAGAAACATGGGACTTTGTCATAAAATTGAGATTACTTTCAGTAAAAGGAAAGAGAAAAAAGTGTTTATTAGAAATATTATGTGCCAGTCACTGCGCTAAGCACTAGGAATACAAATAAAAGTAAAAAGAAAGACGGTCTCTACCCTCAAGGAGTTTTCTTTCTAATAGGGGAAGACAATACATAAAAGGGAGCTGAAAAGTATCAAAGTAGAGGAAGGAGAGGAAGAAAGCAGAGGTTTGCTACTAAATGTTTAACATCAGCATCTACAAAAAAAAGTATACATTCTACACTTTTAAGTTTAATCTAAATTATTAACATTTTCTTAAGTATACACAATCAACAGCACAAAAAGTTTAGCCCTATGTGTAACATGAGACAATTTCCAAGGCATAAATGCTCATACTGAAAATTTAACAATCAATTGCCTCAAGTCAGTACAAGCTGCCTCTATCAGACCACTGGAATGAAAGTTCCCAACATGGTAGCATAACAATCCAGAGGAAAGTAGGAATAGGGATAATAGAGGAATAAAGATGATAGGAAGGAAAGCCATCATAGGCCCCTCCAAAAAATGGAGGCCCCAAGAGGAATTCACCAAAAGGAGAAGGGGAGCAAGCCTTGTGGAAACATAATCTATGATAAGTGGGCTTAAGAAATAATAGGCTCTTCCAGGATAAAGAGGTCCAGGTATTGAAGGAAGTTCCACAGCAAAAATAGAATTAATCATCAGTGCCTTCTTGATGTAGGTACAAACGGTGCCCTAGGATTAAAAATAATATTAAGGGTTACTTTTCAAGGCCCCTTGAGGGGGTTTGGGTCTCACTCTGTAGCCCATCCTGTACCTTGAGATCCAGGAACTTGAGAGCTTCACAAGTCCTTTTCCCCTTATCTTGAAATGCCATACAACTTGTACCAAAAGAATTGCTTTTGTTTCCCTTATTCTGTGCTCCCTATCCTGTCATTTATCTTCCTCATCCTGTGTCCCTAATCTCCAACACCCATAAGAAACCCTAAAAATACATCATCATCCTACAGGCTGTACAGCTTTGTGTCTATATAAGCTTGGGTCTCTTCCTATATGGGGCCTTTGTTTAGCTCCTTGCTAACCTCAGGACTGTGAAGCTTTCACTCAGTAAAACTCCCAATGGTTACAGAGAAGGTTTAAATGAATTCTTTCACACCTGAACCAGCTCTCCCAACTCTAAACCTCAATATCCTGATAATGCTTCCTCAGGCAAAACTTGCTGCTGAATAGAAAATACTAGTCAGATAGTTTGAGTTTTACAGCAAATTGGTCTGTCCTCACTTAACCAGATTCAAAGGTTAATGGGAATTAATGTTGTTGTATCATTAAACCATAGCCTTCTAGAGTATAGCTAGGTCCCAATTAATTCTAACAATGAATCCCACAAAGTTGTCACATACATTCAGATTTTTACATTTCAAAGTTACAATTCTGTAAAATATGGTTATTGGTTATAGTCCAGTGGAAGTATACAGGGAGAATTCAAATAATGTTACTATTTCACAGGATTCATTAACTGCACCAATTGGGACCTATCTGTACATATCTAGTACAAAGCCAAAAATGTTAGACTGTGACTGCTGATAGAGAATTCTTATTAGGATGATAGTCTATGTATAAAATAAAGAGAATTCTTTTCCAGTGACCTTGATTTCCCTACCTTTCAAGGATCTTAATAGTCCAAACCAATTGCTAGTTAGCAGCTGGTTATGGAAAAATCTTGGACTTGAATTAAATTATATGTAATTGAAATATATATGTATACATATTTCCCAATTACAATCTGCAGAAATTGTCTCTATCTTCTCTATATTGCATTTCTATAACCAATAGAAAGTAAGTTCCTTTAATAAAGAAACTTTTTTTTTATCTGTTTTGTGCCTAATACAATACTTAGCAAATAATCACTGAATAAATGCTTGTTGGATGAGTTTCCTCCAGAAAGAGGTAGAAAAAGGCAAGAAAAGCCATTGAGATACAGGAATACTCACAGCATTGATCTTCATTGGATGTGGCTTATGGACTACTTAGGGCCAACACATTCTTAATTTGACTTATGTCTGATGCCTGACCATCTCTCTTGTCATACTGTCTGTCAGTGCTTTAAACAAAGTCTTAAGTGATTTTTAGTTCTTATCAAAAATTAGAAATTGAAAGCCAAACAGTTTCCATTCAGCATAAATGCTACCAATGCTGTTAATATTACTTAGTTAAATTAGATAGACATCGACGACACCATGGTCATCCATTGCATCTTGAGCCATGGCCAGTTCTCTTAATATCTGTCTTGCCACTGGACTTCGATAACTAGAATAATAAGGCTGGAAGAATTAGGCTGATAACTGTGTGCAGCTCTACATCACTTAAATCCAGTTCCTCCACAAATCAAGACATCACCTATAATGTCATTGGTCCTCTTCAAAAACCAAGGATGGACAGCAATTTAGTCAAAATGTCATTAATCACCGTTCTTTCTGCTGGATTACTGTAATGACTTGATTTTTTTTTTTTAATATGAAGGGAACTTACTCTTCTTAGGTCCAATAAGTAAGTACTTGGAATCCATGCCAAAAACAAATAATTCTGAGCTATAAATTAATCATTTTTCTTTTAATTAGTCAAATATGCACTTCATCCTCTAAGCCCATATTGAATTTTTCATTATCATTACATCACATATGGCAACCTCATTTGGCTTCCCTTTACTATGCAATAATGACATAAACAGGAACATTTTAAACCAATTCCATAGTTTAATGTTCAGATTCGGAAGATATAATTGCTCTGATAGATTATGTTCCAATGAATTTTGTTCTTATTAAAGTGGGAATAGATTAGAGAAGTGACTGAATTATCTAGATATTTTCTACAAAAATGCATGTCACTTGAGCTACATAGATAGGACTCTTCCAGGTAGCATTTGTTGGCAGAAATATTTTTGATTCATATTTAGATGCACTTAAAATTCTAAAAACAAACAAAAGGTCACAAAGGAAATTAAATAAATACCATTTCCATGGACCACAAGTTCTAACAGAATTCAGTGTGTGCTAAACTGGCATATTGTTTGTTACCCATCTTTGTGCCAACACATGATTGAATGATCAAAACACAGCTCCAGTCTAACCAGTTGTACCACAAGGAATAACATATTTTTTATGTAAAATAATAATAAAAATTCAATAAACTCCTATCCTTATGCTTCATCATGGTTTGGAGGTGACTCTGCCAGGTATGGTTGAACTCTGACTAGATCCTTACTGAAAAGCCTTTGACTATTTTCTAGCAACATATCAAATTTACTTTCCTAGAATCAGAGCTAACCTAGAACAAACCTAGAAATAGGTAAGAATAATGAGAAATCTATTAGAAAATAAAAGTTAGAATGAGGGAAGAGAAATATTAATTGACTATATGGAAGCCTCATACTCATACATCATTAATACTTTCTGCAAGAAAAGAATAAGAAGGTATTGGAAATGGCAAGCAGCAAATAATATCAGAAAATTAAAATGCTTTATATTTTTAATAGACCAGAAATGATCCATTATTGCTGTGAAGAATCATTCCTGAATCAGCTGTCTGACCACCAACTTTCTAGAGCAAAAGTCTAAATTTGTATAAAGCTGGCTTAGATTCTTATAATCTAGCCAATAGCTCACTAATGTTCAGACTCCTTAAGAGTCTGCCCAATATGGTGCATGTTCTAATAAACCTTGTCTTTGGCTGAAAGACGACTTGGGTAGAACTGATAATTAATAATCCACCATCTAAGAGAAATGTCACAAGCTACTCAGAAAATGTGATACTGGTGGAAGTCAGCATCAGGAAAAGCTGAGAGGACAATTTTAGCCTCAGCCTAAGATGGGATCCTCCTGGCTTAGTTTCCTCATTATGCTTCTTTGAAAGGGAATATTACCCACATGTCTATGAGGTGGATTTGATACTGCATAGTTGAAAATTGAATTATCTGAATCCAAACAGAACTAAGGATGTTTTATCCTCTCAGAGTTGGGCCCTAAATCTAGTCCCTGCTTTATATCTGGGCCCTGCAGTCTTTTCTGTCAGATTTGTGTCTTTCAGACTACAGGCCATTCACCTACAGTTGGTAGCAAACAGCAAGTACCAGCCAATGTCCACCCATCATTCCCTGGATGCAGCCTGTGCTGTTCCAGTCAACCTCCTCTATGGGACTCCCTCAGGCAGGGTTAGCTCTACGCTCCTTGTAAACAGGAAGCAGTTTTAGAAGTCAAAACCTTTGCCCCTTACCCCAAAAGAATTTGGGTCTCATTTGTTTGAGGGGGGAATGATGAGGTTGGGATCTAGACCAACCCCCCCCCCATAGGAAAAAAACCCAGACTTTACCACATGGCCAAATCTCTGGCTTTCTTCTGAGGTTATAATCACATCAACTGGCCTTTCATTGTGGCTACACCCACTTTCTCAATTCTGTTACCCTTAACCTAGCCTAGCCCTCCATTGTCTTACCTCCCTATGGCCCCAGGCCACTTTCCACTCTTAATTCTATCTAGGCTCCATTCTCTCTGGGCCACTGGATCCAGGTCCCTGGAGTTCTAATACCTCATAGACTACTTGGTCACTCCTAGATCCCTCCCATAGTCTTTCTGTATATAAGGTTCATCTTCTCTCCATTAAGTTGCTTAGATTCTTATAATCTAGCCAAAGCTCACTAATGTTCAGACTCCTTAAGAGTCTGCCCAATATGACTGATGTTCTAATAAACCTTGTCTTTGGCTGAAAAAAATAAAATAAAAAAAATTTGTATAAAGCTAAAAAAAGAATAAATATGAGAAAAAGATATTAAAACTACTCAGTCTTAACCTATTCAGACCATGTATTAATGATAATGAGCTATGGATGGAGAGATATAGACAGAGACTTCATTAATTTCATGTGTGGGACAGAGACCACTACTCAAATTCAAAATGAAGACTTAGTTACCTTGAAAGCAGAAAGGAGCTTATTGCTTTCTCATGAGAAAGGGTATCGCCCCTGGTCACCCTAATGGCACTGGCCAGGGAGGACACATACTAGTACAAGTTGGTTAAAGAAAGCAAGGCTTATTTATACCCTAACACGAGTTCCTCTTTCCAAAACCCCCTTCCCCTTATCCCATTGGCTGGGCTTCAGGGGGCACAATCTATTCACGGAAATCTTCCCCAGCAGCAGAGTATACAAGTTTGCCCAGAGACAAGAAAAGGCAGAAACTCTTACAAGGGCAGGTTGGGGTTAGGGCTATTCTGCTACTGTGCTTAAAGACAGGGTCTGAGGGGGTTTTGACAAGGTCAGAAGGGAGTGTCTTTCAACAATATAATTAAATTCCTTGAGAAGGCCATCTACAACAGGTGCCTCCAATTTCTCTCCTCCCAGTCTTCTTACTATCTGGCTTCTGACCTTCTCTCTCTCCAAATGACCAGTGATCTCCTAATTGCTGCCCTTTGTGAGAACTATTAACAAGAACTATTAACCCTTTGAGAAGGCTTCACTTCTGAGAGATCATCTCTCACATTTTATATGAAGGTTTAAAAAATGTAAACTAATTGCTACAAGGTGACCAAAAGTAAACAGTTGATTTATTTGTCCGGTGGAGAGATATGGCAGCTAAGGATATTACCAATTTAGATCATAATCTAATCTATAAAATTAGATAAAAGAGGCCCATGAAAAATCACGAAAAGTATAACCTCATAAAAAGAGAGAGAAGCAGTTGAGGAAAGTGTCTAAATAAAGTTTACTGAGAAAGAAGGTGATCATCCCAAAGTTATTTAAGAAAAAAAATGGAAGCAGAGCAAAAAAGTAGAAGAAAAATAGAAATACAAAAAATAGAAAAATAGAAATGACAAAGATTGAATTAGACAAACAGGATAGAGAATATCCATGCTGAAAGTGACACAAATGTGAAGCACTGTGCATGAATTCACAAGTTATAAAGGAGGAGAAGACACTAAAAGCATGGGGGGGGGGTGGAATCTGTACCTAATTAATACCTCAAAAAGTGAGAAGGGAATAAAAATTGCAGAACTATGACAATTTTCCTATATGTTAGGTATTTTACAAGAATATCTACACACAGATCAAAGACCTTGTTGATGACAATAAGGAACTGGCAGTTTTCACAAGCAAAATTCCACAATAGATCACATCTTTACCATTACAAAATTGGCTAAAAATATGTACAACATATGAATCCACTATGATGACTGCTTATTGATTATGTTTTTAAAGCATCTGTGGAGTCTCTGCAAGAATTTTGAAACTTCCTTGAGGTATTGAAGGGTAGATTGGATTACAGCCCGAAATTTCAGTCTGAAGGCTGTTGAATAACCTAGATAACTTCTGTGTGTGTCTGTATCTGCCTCTATCTCTACACATACACACAGTTTGTATGTACATGCATATACATATGTAACATAGATATAATATACTCATGTATACTGTATATGTGCAAATATACATATACATGTATATATGCATACACTGGTGGGCAAGATGTGTGTGTGTGTGTCTATGTGTGTGTGTGTATGTATGAACATGTAGAGAATGTTGGGCCCCAAATTAAAAAAGGAATAGAAAAGACTGTACTCCATATAAACTGCTTATCAACTCTTTTCATCCCAACTGCCACTCCTACTTACAATTCAGGTTCCCAGAACTTGGCTACTCCTCTCTCTTAGCATTCTAAGAGAACTCCTGAGGGATCAGGGATTCTCCGGATACCAGTGGCTCAAGGATTCTCAGTATTCGCTGATGCTACTGGCTTGAGTCTATACCAGTCAGCTTGCCTCCAAGTTGAGTATCTTTTAGTTAACCAGTCTTAGAAAGTTTTTAGAAAAGTATATTTATTAAGGTGTTACAATAAGAACAGTTTGTGTACAAAAATACTCCCCCCAAAGTATGTGACTACATTCTCCTACAAGTACATAGAGGGAGAAGTGGGCTCAAACTTAGAGTACATATGGTAAAGGACGCATGGATCATTGTTGCTAGAAATCCTTTTCTCCCATCTGGGGTTTGATTTCTCACAAAGTTCCTTTCAAGTATAGTAGATCTGAGTTCATCTTCCTCGGTTGCTAATGTAGAGACAGAAGATAGTTAATCTGGGGATACTACGAGGACAGTAACAGTGTTAGAAATAAGGCCTTAGAGAAATTAAGCCTTCTAGTTAAAAACGAAACTAAGCTCGGAGTGAGTGGAGATTCATTTATTTTACGGTTCTTGGGAGAACTGGGAAAAACCTCTGGGAAGAGATTACACTGATTACAGAATTAAGAAAAAGTTTTATACTGCTAGAACGCTGTGACTCCTCCCTTCCAGGCCCAGATTGGTCCGTTCCTTGCCAGGTTACAATCTTACACATCCACTCATCCCATGTCCCCTTGACCTGCCTCCCCCATCCCGCCTCATCCAAAAGCCCATGCCCTTTGTCCTACTTAGGGCTCGTTAAAACTGCATCTGCCCTCTAGAACTTTGGGACCCTTCTCATTGACTTGCCCTTTCAAGGTTTTACAAGCTTGTTAAAACAATGTAACTTCTTTGCTGATGTTGAAAGATGTCAAAGGTCATCATAAATTGTGGGAGCGTGATACCTTGTCCCTTACAACAGGAAGTCTGAAATTTCCCAGACTTCTTGAAGTTTGAAAGGTCCCCCCCAACCCCTGCCAAGGAATGTGTTGGGGTGGGGGTGGAGAATTTGAGGTTAGAAAAGGATAAGACCTGATCAAGGCTAAGGTCAAGACCTCTCCTTCTTACCCAGGTTATTGTTCCTCAGAGATGTTCTAGAAAGCCTAGAATACAGACCTTACAATAAGTTCTCAAAAGCTTTTGAACTGGAATGTTATTGCACAAAGCACTATGCTAGGTTACATACTGGGAGATATAACAGGAAACCTTACTTTTTATCTGGAAAAGATGAATCTTCCTTACTCCAGGCCCAGTACTCTATCCCGTCTGCCACCTAGCCGCCGCCCCACGCCCCACTCAGTGCAAGGAACCTTCTCTTTAATTGGCATTTCAAAAACTCTAAAGGCTAATTATGTAGCTGTAACAAAACACTGGGCAAGCTGCTTGCCCTCTCTAAACCTCAGTTTCTTCTTCTGTAAAATGAAGTGGTTTTGCTAGATTATACCTGAAGTCCTTCCAACTCAAAACTTCTATGATTACCTAGAATGTAGGCTTATACAAAGTCAACTTTTATCACTCCCTTATGATCCACTTACTGATCCTAAAAAGTACATGCTCCAATAAACTACTTAGAGGTTTTAGTTCAATGCAATTACACAGCTTTTAAGAACCTGAAGAAAGCAGCATGCAATTTATAGGAGAAGTAAAATATTTTAATTAAATGTAGAAGATGCAAGCATGCCTCAAATTATGGGACTGTTATCTAATACTGATAATGATAGCAATCATTATTTTGGTGACAGTACTGTAAAACAAAACTTTACCACCTAAGAATAAAGAAAGAAAAAACCTTGCTTACTACTATATGTTCCAACATATCAGCAAATAAATAGGTAAATGGAAACACTTGCAGTAATATTTTTGTATATTTATTCACCAGTATTAAATTTGTCTACCATTGAAATGACATTGCCTTCTGTTTTTTCCATTTCAACATTTATTAAGGACCAGTTAGATTCTGGGGATATAGATACAAAAAGGAAAAAGATCCTGGATTTAAATGGCTTACTGGGATACAAAGAAAACATACACAAATTAAACAAATACAAAATTCATGCAATGTAAATACAATATAATTTAGTTAGGGGTGGGAGAAAGGTTTAGGAAACCATAATTAGGGTAGGCTAGCAATTTTTACCTCTCTAAAATTATATTGTTATATTATCTGCATATTTGGATCACACTATGGATCCTCTCAGGAAACTTGCAGCATTAAAATCTTATGATTTTTTTTTTATAAATTAATGGAGGAAAGTTCACAACAATATTAGCCCAAAGTCAGTGAGTATTACAGATGTGATAGAGGAATAATTATGATCTTTGACAGGTAGGTCAAGTAGGTACAATTACTTTCATATAGCAAAGTACACAGGGATTGAAGGCCATTTGGCCAATAAGTCTGTACATATTTCTCGATAATTCTCAATTAGGGGCAGATTGTTAGAGAGCCATCATTCATCAAAACTTTCTTAGAAAGAGAGAATAAGGGCCTCAGAGGTCCTAAGAATGACACAGTAGGGAAAGTATAAATAAGATAATTTTCTCTCACATGATAAAATGATATCTCTCGATGATCATAGTCGAGGAAAATCCCAACCATTTTTAATTCACTGATCTGGAGGTATCTCACACGGATTTTTTGATGAATATGGTTCTCAGATATGGCATAAAGATAGTAGCGATTGTTTTCAGGCAGAGCCATAAGTGCAAAATAGCCATTTATCAGGGATGATACTCTACAGACACCAACACACCAGCAAGTATGGCCTGGCACGTTCACCTCCCAATAGTATCTCTTTGAAATGAAGAACTGAGTACCAAGAACAAGGACCAACTCTCCAAATCTCCTATTGCTGCTGGACTCCTTCTCTTCTATTCCTCCATAGCTCACACTTTTCAAATCTTCAGATATGATGAGATCTGGACTGGCTGTGCTAGGATCTAGAGTGATGTCCACTTTGAAATTGGAAATTGCTTCTATAATTCCAGGGATGGGACAAGCAATCCTCCTGATGTGGAAATTTTCTATTTCTTCACTAAGCACAGATTCGTTTCTTTTTAATACTCTTGTCACATTCTGGAGCAAATCTACATCAGGTTTCTCGCACATCTCCTCTAACTCTATGATTCTCTTCCTTAATTCTTGACTCTGGTTCGATAGTCCTCTAATTCTCTTCTCCAGGTCATCCAAATTGGCCCTTCCCTGTGTTTGCACAGTTGACAGACACTCATTCTCCTCCTCATCCAGGAACTGTTGTGCTTTCTGGAATTCAGACAATATATTTTTCTTTTGAGTCTCTATCTCTTCCTCCAACATTTTGAATATGGCCTTCCCATTAGCCATCTTTTGTGCAACTTTCTCACTTTTCCTCCACAAATCATTCACAGTTTCGTCGAGTTTCCCCCTGAAGTCCTCAGCAGCCTCATGAATACAGGAGAGTATGTGAGCTTCATGCTTCTGGGACTGAGAGCAGGACACACAGATCGGGCTGTGGTCATCCCTACAGAACAGCTTCTGGACTTCCTCATGTACCTCATACTTGCCATGCCCTTCAGGGTTCTGCAAGGAATGGGGTCTTGATTTTTTGGCAATGGCTGCCAGTTTCCCGAGACACACATTGACTTGGAAATCCTTCAGCTGGGAGACACTCCTGCACTCTAAACAGTAGAAGAGGGGAAAAGCTTCCTGACAGTTCCTGAGAAGGCAACTTTGACAAAAACTATGGCCACACTCAATGGTCACAGGGTCTGTGAAGTACTCCCTGCAGATGGGGCAGATGAGCTCCTCCTGGAGATCTTGATACAAGTCTGTGCAAGAAGCCATGTTCTCCTGTGTTTCTCCTGGGATTTTTTCTTCAGTCTCACAGTTCTCAGTCTTTAGCTCTGCTCTCAGTAGGGGGAATATCTGAGTCTGCCTTATACCCAGGTTTATATAGGGCCTGGCACCCAGAAGCCCCTCCTTCCTTTAAGGTGTGAATTCTTTTGATCTTCTCTTGATTCTGAGACGTGTTCACACCCTACAAAGTTCTAAGTGGTAGAGACAAAAACCAAGGGATTCACAGCCCACAGCAGCTCTAAGAAGCTTGTTTGGGTTACGGAGTTCCTAAAGAGTAAACTTAGCTGGCTGAGAATTTGCAAGTATATAGAAATGATCTCTAGTGATTGGCTTTTGTACAAGTACAAGTTTAAATTTGAGATATGAGTCCTGGTAAATTTTTAATTAGTGAAACTTGCCATCTGATGTAAAAGCTCATGGGACCACAACAAATTGTGTTTTGAGTTGTCCGATGGATCACAAAAAATCCATCCATAATCAATAGTCAATAATCCACCATCTGAGAAAAATGCCACAAGCTACTCAGAGAGAATGTGACTATTACAGGTGGAGGTCTGCATCTGGAAATGCTCTTGGCACTAGGGAATTGGGAAAACTGCAAGTACTCCCTTCCCTCTACACCCCAAGACTCCTGGGAACTCTAACTCAAGGAAGTAAAAGGTTATTTGGAGCTGGGAATTGTCACCAAGTGTCTTTTAAAAAAAGTAGATCTATGGATTATAATAATCTTTCCCTTTATGGTGCTAAGAGTATTGGATTTTAGAAATTAAAATGTTACCTTAGTGGTTACGAATCCAGATCTGAATTACTCATACAACTAAATTAAGGTCATTTGATTGGTAATGAATTGGTTTTGTTTCAGATTTTAAATACTCGATAATTGCTTGTGGTGTGGCTATATTTCTAAATTTTCTTGTATTGTGTAATTTGGTTAACAATTACATCACCTGTGTTGTTAGAAAAGCAATTTCTCTTATAATCTAGATTGTATTGTAAGAATTGTACTATCAGATTATGAGGTTGTTAACTAAGACTAAAGATTTTTGGAACTATCTAGTCATAAATTCTCATCAACACTGTGCAGTCTTCTATACTGGAATTCCTACTGAGTAAATTTTTAAAGGCCTGGTAAACTTTGTTACTGTTATAAGGCTAGTAAGTTCTTACCTCAGAAAAAAACTGAACTTCCTAAGGTAAACACCTTTTGGTACTTAGGAATTTGTGATTATGGAGAATTTTGGCTTTATGGCACTTTGGGAATTTGTGGTACTTAAAAGACATTTTACACCAACTTGGTTTTGATAAATTCCAATCTTTAAGGTTTCCAGCTAATTTACTTCATGAAAGTTTAGTGATTATTTCTTTAACATCAGGATAAATCGTAAGCTTTTTTTTTTAAGAAAGGGAAATACTTTTTACAAAGAAATGTTTTGCAAAATCTTTTTGTTTGATTCTTAGAAGGCCTACTAAATTTCCATTTGCAAGCTAATTTGTTGCAATAGTACCTTGATATTGATAATAATTATGTCCAAGTCTACTGTGAATTTTCCAAGTTTCATTCCGAGGTTTGTTGTATCCTTGGATGGACTTTAAATGGGTGCTTTCAGAGAAACAGATGGTTCATGCTTCAGGTACCATAAGAAAGAACACTGGTCTCATGAATGTAGGTCTGAAAGGCTCAGTGCCCCACTCTAAGTTTTTAAGGGGTAGACCTAGGCAGACCTAGGTCTAGCTAAAACATCTTAGCAGATTCTGGAAGTTTTGAGATTGATCATTAAGGAATTTTGTAACAAACTCCTTACAATCTTGCCACTTCCCTCCCCCTGAGTCAAGAGGGTATCTCAAGGAGGGGACTCCTAACAGCCCAGGGTTTTTTCTGTTAACCCCTCTCATCCCAGATCAGATTAGGAAAAGAGAGTTTCACCCTTCCACCCCCACCTGCAAATTCACCTTCCCCCACCTGGTGAAAGGAAGGAGGGGGAGGGGCAGCAGTAACAGACTGGAAGTCTGTTCTAGTACACAGCTGTGGAGAGAGAGTTAAGGGGGATGGGTCAAGGTAAAGAAGCCAATCAGCGTCTGCACTTGTTAAGTCTACTCAAGTCTGTGCCAGAGGCCATGTTCTCCTGTGTTTTTCCTAGGATCTGCCTATTCTATCAGTAATTTTTATATGATCTGGAAACGAAGTTGTTGTCCTCTGAAGTTTATTGTTTTGTGTTACGGCTAAAAATTTTGTTATGACTTATGAGATTTGTATTGTTTTAATGCTAAAACCTAAAGATGGTAATTGATTAGTGTGTGTGTGTGTGTGTGTGTGTGTGTGTGTGTGTGTGTGTGTGTGTGTGTGTGAGATCCACTCCAGCCTGATATCTCCCCCTACCTCCTCCTGGGGTTCATGGTTTCTTCCCTTCTTTCCCCCATTCTGATTCAGTTATTAATCATTTTACTTGCTGTTATATTTGGTCCATGCTTGTTTCACCTCCTGGTCTGATTTGTGTCTTCTCGCCTGCAGAAATTCCACTTTCAACTCTTAGGATATCAACCACTACCCTTGATGTCCCTGAATGGTTTGCCTCTCTCCACCCTGGATTCAGCTGGCACTGCATTCTGCAACCCCACACTGACCACCCCTTCTCAACCTCTTCTGGGCCCTGGAAATGAACTCTTTACCCCTGTTCAGCAGGAAACAGCTACTGAAGACAATGACCTTCACCCCTTCCCCCGCCCCAAAAGATTTCTCCGGCCTCGTGGTTGAATGGGGAAATTATGTAAATACCCTAAACACTTAAAAAAATTAATTAAGAGTTGTTTTTCCAGTACCTTGTGAGGCCCCTCATGAGCTTGAGGGTGTCCTAGAGTCTCTTCCCCTTATCTTGACATACCATAAAACGTCCCCCCTATCCTGGATCATGAAAATTCTTTGTCTCCCTCATCCTGAGACATAAAATTTCCCCTGTCTTCCTTATCGTGGGTCCCCTATCCTGTCATCCATCTTCCTCATCCTACGTCCTGAAAATTCCCCTTATCTTGTAAGATAAAACAGGCCCCTATCCCTCTGAAAGTTGCTAGTCCTCTTTCCAGGGCTAGCCCGATGCTTTTGTATAAATAAAGCTCCCATAGTTACAGAGAAGGTCTAAAAAAATTCTTTCACACCTGAACCAGCTCTCCCAACTCTAAACCTCAACACATGGATTGAGTCAGAGTTCACACTGCTCACCTAGCCCTTTCACCTCATTTGTCTCCACATAGTTTCATATCTTCATCTCTGTTTTAAAAGTTTTTTGAAAAAATAATATAATCCAATGCTCTGCAAATAGAATTATTAACAACTAAAATAATCACATTTGCTTAGAGGGATATGAGAATGTCTGGGTAGCAGAGTAGAGATTTTCCCTGGATGTTCTTTGAAAATTTTTAGTATGAAGATTCTTTTGAAAGAATAACATTCATTAATAACTTTTATTTTTATAGCTCCTTAATTTCTGTAATTCTTGCTTTTCAATATCCAACGAGAGATCCTGGGAGGCAAACAATAAAGAAAAGAGAAACAAGGGGGGAAAATAGTTCTTTAAAACTATTTAACATACACACTAAATACATTCAGCATTTCATGCCAATTTTTGCTTTCCTTTCTAAAGAAGGGAGGAGAAGTACATTTCTTCATCTCTTCTTTGGGGCTAGAGTTGATCGTTATAATTCTACTACCTTAAATTTATTTCGTTGTGAGTCTTTCTGTTTATGTTTACATTTATTCTCTATATCTTTTCCTGGTTCTGCTTACCTAATTTGATATTAATTCATATAAATTATCCTTTCCCTCTCTGAATTTCCCACATTCAGCTTGAGTATAGTACAATATGGTAGGCAAACTATATTTGCAATCTCTCCATTCTGAGTTAGTTGTAATACAACACCTTTGATCACTGTGGTTATTAGAAAGATTAGGATACAAAAAATTTCCAGGGGCTGCCATGACTGCAGAATTCCCAAGTTTCACATGGAATACTCACCAAGAATACTCAAAGTCTATACCACTTCCATGGAAATAAGGCCAGAAATAATAAAATGCAAGGTAAAAAGTTAGAGCATGATCACAAGGAAGTAGGAATAAAGGTAGCTGAGGATTTCTTCAATGCTCACATAGAGGTTGTGGAGCTTATTCACAGCTACATCAAGCAAGGTGATGAATCTCAACATTGCCTTCTCAAAGGCAATGTCAGAATACTGTAATTTCTGAAAGGTAATGCTAAGCTGAGTAGCCTTGAAGTGAAGGTCTGGCATGAACTGTATGTCTGTTTTCTAAAGATCAGTCTTGCTAAGTTTGGAGAAGCTAATCAACAGAAGGCAAGCCACAAGGTTTTGTTTTGTTTTTTTAAGACACAACAACTCAGAAAAGACAATCTGTAAACTCTTAAAAGGGCTGTGAATAGCACTGAAGCAGAGGATCTCCAAACTAAACAAATCACAGATTCGTAAAATATGCATATGATGGTGTATATATAATTTTTTAAAATTTAAATTAAGGGTCTTGCCCAGGGTCACACAGTTAATAAATGTCAAGTGTCTGAGTCCAGATTTGAACTCAGGACCTCCTGACTCCAAGGCTGTAGCTTTATACACTGCGCCGCCTGGCTGTCTCTATAGTTCTTTTAAAAATATTGAATATTAATGGAAACTATTTGAAGGTTTTATTATTTGAAATCAAATGAGAAAAACATTTATATGAAGCACAAAAGAATCATCTTCTTGTTTTTTTTTTAAATTAAGAAGTCATTTTGGTGCCCATAATATTAGAATTAGATTTTAAAAATCAAAACAGTCCATATGGACAGAAAGCTAACTTTAATTTTTTGAATGAAATTTAACAGGCTTTATGGAAGAAATCTGTGTGGTAAGTGAGGAGAGATCCAACCTCAAAATCAGGAATATCTGTTTCACCTCCTGCCTCTGGCACTGGAACTATGTGACCCTGGACAAATCATTTTACTTCTCAATGCTTTAAGAAATTCTCTAGGACTTTAAGTTGTAAAGGATGCCAAAATGCATTGGTATAGGACATGTCTTCACCTGACAGTTACCTATATCAGTGAAATAACAGGTCTGTTCCCTAACCTTTGAGAAAGTGTTTTATTGATAGAGTTTAGTCCATACCATAGCTATCAATAGTGAGTTTCAACTAATTAATCAAGTTGTTCTTCTTAAATCACGTACATATAGTGATAAGCTTTTCAAGAGGATGGTTGGTACTTGGCTAATTTTCTCTTTGAATTTCCATAGAAACTGATGCAGGATTTGTGCTTGTGTGTGTATTTTTTAAATGGAAAACTTTTAAAATGGAAAGCTATGGGCATCTCAATAATGCAGCATGGTGGGAGGCTAGGCACCTCCTAGATATTGAATGTGTTTGGGTTTTAGAATCAAGGAAGTGTTTTGACACTTTCCCTTAGAACATTTTGAAGTAAAGGCAATGTTCCCATGCATCAAAGCACAGTCTTATTCCATTAGCCAAGCTATCTAGTTTTAAGATAATAAATCAAAAAACATTTGGTAAGTGATTACTGTGTGACAGAGACACAAACCCTACGTTCAAGCAATTTATATTCTCTCAAAGAAACATATTTATATGTCAACACATATATATATATATATATATAATATATGATAATTTGAAAGAAGCACTAGCAGCCACAGAATGACACGTGGAAGGCAAAGGAATCTTTTAAAAGGCTTTACAAGAGTTATTTGAACTCTTTTGGGATATTGGCATAGGGTTCTTTGAGGCAGAATGGGTTGCATGCAACTTTGGTAGCTTGACAATGAAGCCTCGTAAGAACTACAGAGGGTATCCCAATGTTCCCATCATTGACTTCAGAGAATCTTTATAATCATGGGCCTATCTTGGACCTTAGAGGATCCCCAGCAAATGTTTCCTTTCAGAAATTAGCTTCTGGAAACAGCCCAGTTCCTATACCAAGGGTTTATTGAAATAGAAAGTCTTCTCCCCTTCTTGTTGAAAGCTCACTTTCTTTCCCTGGAGAGACTAGTTTGATTCACATTTGTTGAGTTTATAGCAACTGAAAGGTCAAATGACAAGTCATATGATCCCAAAAGAAGAATAGGTGTCTTAGTGTTTTATGGGACTATATATGTGTGTATATACCTATACATACATACATATACATATACATGTTAAGGAGCTGGAAAAAGTAGTTGGCTACAGTTGAACAATGGACAATGAAACTTTATGGACTGATAAATAGAAGAAACACTGAAATAGAGGTTTGACAAATATTGAATGGTTTGTCAGGAAGACCTGAGTTAAGTCACTCTTCTGACAGATACTAGCTCTATGGCCCAAAGCAACTCTCTAAGAGCATTAATTGTGTACCAGTTGTTTATTTCTATTGATAGAGAGAGTTTCCTTACTGAGAATTCCCTAAACCAGCAAAATCACAATTCTAGTCTCCCTAAAATTTATTTATTTCAAATTCCTCTCGTTTCCCCTACCTCTTATAGAAAATTCAAGTAAAGTAGAATCTTTCCAGACTCAATATGTGGCTATGGCCAATCCTTATTATCTATGATAATAAAAGGGATCATTGAAGCAAATGAGTTCGAACAGCAAATAACCTAAATAGCATTTACATTTTGGCTTAAAATATGTTATATTATGATGGCTAAAGCAGATTTATTTTTTCTTTCAAGTTTTGTTTTTACCTGAAAAGATACTTAATTGGGAAGTTAGGGAAGGCTAATTCCTCAAACAGATCATCCATATGCATACAATGTAAAATTGGCTGTATTTATGCTTATATAAATACGATGACAGTTCAGTTCCCTTCTATTTGAAATTAGGATGATGAATAATTTCTAATAGAATAGTATCAGTAATGATACATTTTAAATACAGCTTTATTTTTAATAGTATTTTTCCCAATTATATGTCAAAATAATTTTTAGCATTCATTTTTATAAGATTGAGTTCCAAATTTTTCTCCCTCCCTCCCCTCCCCTCTTCTGAGAATGGTAGGCAATTTGATATAGGTTATACATGTGCTATTATGTAAAACATTTCCATATTAGTCATAGTTGTAAAAGAAGAAACAGATCAAAAGGAAAAAAAACATGAAAATAATGAAGTAAGTGAAAATAAAATGCTTTGATCTGCATCGTTCTTTATCTGAATGTGGATAGCTCCTTTTTGAGCTCTTCCATGAGTTCTTTCCAGGCTTGAGGCCACTTCCCATTTTTCCTTTGAGGTTTTGCCCATACATGTTTTGACATTGTTATCCTCTTCTTAGTTTGTGTCTTGATCTTCCCTGTCACTATAATAACTTTCTATGGTCAGATTTTTTTGTTGTTGTTTCCTGCTCATCTGTTTTGGTCTTTTTCCTTTCTTTTAAATTTGAACTCTGCTCCTATGGAAGAAGGGGTACTGTCTCAGGCTTCTTGTGCCAGGGGCTGTAGGCCCTGGTTGTTTACCCGGTGCTGTTTTGATGTTTCCCTAAGGTCAACAGAGGACCCCTGTGTCTGGAGCTGTGCTGAAGGGGTGCGTGGGTGGTGGTGAGTTGGGGTCGAGGGCTGGTTTCTGGTATATGCTGAGGGAGAGAAGAGGAGGGGGAGAAGAGTTCTGCATTAACCCAGGGATACACTGGTGGTCTGGCTGGTGGTGGCTGACTGTTTAGGGCTAAGCTGAAGCACTTGGCAGGGCCTTACTCTGACAGCAGCCTGTTTGCTTAGGCACCCAATGGCCTCTCCCTGTTTGCCAGGGGCTACGCCGAAGTACATGGAGTCTGGCCACTGAGGGTGGCTTATTTGCCTGGAGCTGTGCTAAAGGACTTGGCATTTCTCATAGCTGGAGTCTGCCTGTTCCCCTAGTTATGCTGAGGCATGTGGGGGTTCCTAGTCCTGGCATTTGCCTACTCCACTGCACAAGGGCTCAGGATCTCCCACTGTTTGCTGAGGTGGGGCTTGCTGCTAGCTTGATGGGATGCTCCTGTCCTGGACTTCGCTCCCCTTTCACCTGAGTGAAATAGACTTTTCCTGACTATCTTCCAAGTTTCTTGGGTTCAAAGATTATTTCACCCCATCTTTTTTCTGTTTCTGCTCTAGGATTTGTTTTGGAGCGCTATTTTATGGTTGTTTGGAGGTGCATATGGAAGAGTTACTGCAATTTACTGCTTACCCAATAATCTTGGCTCCCCAAAGTACCTAAAAACAGTTTTAAAGAACTACCCTTAAAAATGTTTTTGCAAGCAGCCTACAAAAAATAGCCTAGTTTAAAGAACACTATGTTTTCTGGACAAATACTTCAACACACAATGAGACTACCTTTAAAATAGATCAGATTAAAGGATCTGCAAATTTTCATTATATGAAAAAAATTTAGCTCTTTAAAGATGATTTCATTTGTACAATATACTTATACCTCAATCAAAATAAATAATTCATGCTGCACCAAACAATAGGATCTTAGAAGATGGCTATCTCTAAAGATGTTTTGTAGTTACCAGGAAAAGAGCTGACATTTGCTTTGGTTCTTTCCTGACATAATTCTAGAATGCATTCTGACAACACCTGGGATTTTTCCAAGAAGCACATACATCAATTTCTGCTATCCTTCCAGCTAAACATAAATGTCATTCTGTTAACTTTTCTATCATTTCCCAAATCCTATAATTATGGTTCATAAAAAAAAGATTCAATTACATACACAGCTGCGACAACACTGTCTTGATGTCACCCAATTTGGCAAGTTAAATACTTGTAATAAATGGTTCCTCCATTAGTTGTAATTTTTTTTTAATTCTCCAATCTCTGTCTCTAAGAACTGTTTATTTCCTGGGATGGATCTTAAGTAACTACAAATCTTCACTGATTTAATTGTTTGAAATCAAAGCTCATTGGAGTTTCATGATGATTTATCTATCTTTCTTCTCTACTAAGTACTCATAGCATATTAGGATCATAGATCTAGATCTCAAAGGGACTTTGGAAGTCACCTTATCCGATCCCTTTATTTTACAAATAAGGTAACAGAAGCCTAGCATGATTAAGCAATTTTGGCAGAGGTAGTAGTTCAAATCCCATCTCCTGTACATTTCCTTCTACAACATGCTGTCTCCAAGCACCCAATATTTTATAACATCACTGTTGTTTTGTTGCATTAAACTTTATCTGCCCTGTGCTGATTTTATGATGAATATTTTTGTGTGCACGCATATGCACACTGCAAGTGCACTGGTTCAGGCATATAGCCAATATGCAGCATTTTTGTGCTATAGGCAAGGTCTGAAAACTACATCCACCTGTATGCTATGATCCACCAGAGGTTTTGATCCTTACCTGTAACATTTTCAGTTTGACTACTCCCAATACAATTACCTAACTGCTATGAAGAACAGAATTTTCTAGTAGGTAAAATATGTACATTTAGAAAGATTAATTTTTAAAAGTTTCTCTGGTTGTCTTCTACTGTGTTTTGCACCATGTACAGTTGTCTGCATTTCTTACCCCCATTTGTAGAATTTTATGCTTATGCTTTGAAACAATTTGATTTTAATTCTGTAGAAAGAGGTCTTTGAAAGGGGTTTAAAAATGAATGTTTCTATTTAAATTCAGGAAAGCTGGTAATTAAAAAAAATAAATCTATAACTAAGTAAGGTATAAGAATACCTCTGTAAGTAAGTAAGGTCTATAACTAAAGACAAAGTAGAATGTACCCTTTACACTTTGTTATATGGTCACAGGATTTCAGATTTAAAGCTGCGAAGGTTTTCAAAGATTATCTAATCCAACCTCTTAATTTCACAGAGGAGAAACCCAGGGGCAGGAGATGTTGCTCTTTTTCCAAGGTTAGTAGCAGAGTAAGGATTCAAACAGAGATGCCATACTCTTTAGACGCAACACAATTTTAGATGGAAACAGTTAAGAACATATAGAACCAAAGTATCATTTTGCCTTGAATTGTTAATTTCAGTTCCTTTAATCTAAGATCTGTATTATGTGTTGACTCATTCTGATTTTATGTCAAAAAAGATCAAAATGTGAAATAGGAGAGAGAACTATTTGGTTTATGTACTTGTCACTACCCTCAAATTTGGTGAAAAATCCTCTTAAAACTTGATTTCTCCTGAGGGTCAAAAGTATATGTTGAGAAAGCCAGTTTTCAATACTGTGACTTAAAGCCACCTTATTCAGAAAATAGACAATAGACAACATCATCATCATGGCAAAAGGTAAGTTTATAACTAGTTCATATTAAACCTTATATTTCAAAGAAACAACTATAGAATTGAAATAAAGATGTTGTTATCTCTTATGTGGATATAGATTGTTTCAATAAGACCAAAATAACCAGAGCAACATAAAGGAGATGTGATTAATTTAGATCAGGTTTGGTCTCTTTATCCAAAGGGCATGTGATGACTTCTTAAGATGGCTAAAATGTCTGTTATGATATAATGTTGTAATCTGTTAATGTTACTATATAGTGATGTGGCATTAGCCACAAAAACATACAGTGGCTAACCCTCAAATTACTTAAGGTAGAGTGGACATATGGTAGAGGAAAATAACTTTGAATGTATTGGGTGGGGGAGAATGAAAGAAAATAAGAAAAGGAAAGTAATAGAGAAAAAGGTCCAGATCCAACTGAATGGAGAAATATTATAGGATTGAGGTAGTAGGTATCAATCAATACTGTGAATATTCCTTGTCAGATCATTAGTTCATTCTTTCATTTGAAATAGGATTTTAAATTTCTTAAGGTATTCAACAGCAGGTATTTACTAAGAGCCTAGAACAGTCATTTTTTGGTACCAAATTATTCATCAAATTAAGCAGTTTTATAGATAGCTATGGTACTTATTCTTCCTTCCTGTGTTTGAGCCAAAAAAAATTCAGCTATTTTTGTTTATTTTAACAAGGAAAAAACAGTGTTAATAACATTAACAATAAATCTTCAGCCTAGAAGTTATAATTTTGAGATAAGAAGGGATTAAACAGAAAAGCATTCCATGAAACATTTATTTTTACTTTGGACAAATGCCAAAAACTAGTGAAAAAAATTCTGTCTCCATTAGGAATTCAAATCTTGTTTTTGACCTTTGAAACAGAGTTGGTACTCAATGAATTGGAAAGTGCTATAGAAGAATATTAACTTACCCCTAGAATCATACATATAACTGCTATGAAACAGCTGATGCCAAAAGGATCAGTAGGCAAATGTTTGATATATGAGGCTTTGGGATTGTTCAATAATGTGTTTCTTACTTCCAAGGGCAGAACCAAGATGGTGGAGTAAAGGAACTACTCAGATGATCTTTCCCAACATTCTCCTTCAAATAACTTCAAAATAACACCTCAAGTTGATTCTGGAATATCAGATCCAACAAAAGGTCTGGGTCTCACATTCATCTAGTCCAAGACAACTTAGAAGGTTGGAAGGAGAGATTTGTGACATAGGGATGGAGGCTGGCCCAGACCCCACATTGATGCAACACCATTAGTCAGAGTAGGTGGTAGCAACAGAAGCAGCAATAGCTTCAGGAGCTCTCAAGCGAGAAATGGAAAGGCAACCTGTCAACTGGTCAGAAAGAGATACAGGGGACACCTGTGCTAACATTGGATGCAGGACTAGACTCTGTTTGGCAGCTTCATTACCTATACCCACTTCTGGGTCAGGGTTCAAGGGTAGAAAGGAACACTTCCTATCATGAGAAAAATGGACCCTGAGGGACAGTATCTCTTTCAGACACAAGGGATCAGAAACCCTGAGGAGAAGTATTGATTGCAATCCCAATGAATCAGGGGCCTTACTGGGTTAGGACCAGAGCACAAACTGAGAAAGCAGTGACCACACCCCTCCCCAGATCACACAGCCTTGGAAACACAGAACTTCCAAAGCCCCAAAACTAATTCTGAAAACAAGAGGGCTAGAAAGCATGAAGCTTTAGACATTACCCATCCTCCTCCACATCCATTCAGGAAACAGAGCCCAAATTTAACATAAAGTTCAAAGTTAAGAAACAGGCTGGGAAAATGAGTAAACAACAAAAAAGGACCTGACCATTAAAAGATACTAGAGTTACAGGAAAGATCAAGATGTAAACTCAGATAAAAATTATTTTGGAAATCAAATAATAGTGGTAGAGGAAAAATGAGTAAAGAAGTGACAGCAAGGGAAGAAAATTATGAAAAGACAATTAACAGTTTGGCAAAAGAATAAGAAATACTGAAAAAAACTTTAAAAAATTTGGCTGAATGAGAAACAAGGTACAAAACTTCACTGATGAAAATAATTGCTAAACAAGCAGAATTAGCCAAATGGAAAAAGGGCTACAAAAGCTCATGGGAAAAAAAATTCCTCCAAAATTAAAATTGAACAAGCAGAAGTTAATGAATTTATAAAACATCAAATAACAATAAAGTCAACAGAATGAAAAATAGAAGAAAATGTGAAATATCTCATCAGAAAAACAACTAATCTGGAAAATAGATCAAGGAGAAATAATTTAAGAATTATTGAACTACTTGAAAGCCATCATCAAAGAAAGAGCATAGACATCATATTTTAAGAAATTATAAAGGAAAACCTTCCAATATCCTAGAACCAAACAGTAAAATAGAAATTGAAAGAACTCACCTCCTGAAAGAGGCCCCAAATCTCTCCCAGAAATATTATAACCAAATTCAAGAACTTCTAGGTCATAGAGAAAATACTTCATGTAACCAGAAAGAAATGATTCTAATATCATGAAACCACAGTTAGGATCACACAAGATTTTGCAACAACCTTTTTAAAGGAGGACTTGGAATATGATATTCCAGAAGACAAAATTGCTCAGATTACAACCAAGAATAATTACTATCTAGCAAACTGAGTATAATCCCTTAAGGATAAAAGAGATATTTAATGAAATAGAGAACTTTCCAGCATTCCTTGGTGAAAAGATCAGTTAGATAGAAAAATTTACTTTTAAATACAAGACTCAAGAGAATCATTTAAAAAAAGGTAAATATGAAAGAAATCATAAGGGATTCAATAAGGTTAAACAGTTTATATTCCTATATGGGAAGAGACATTCAACTTCTAAGAAATTTGCTAATGTTAGGGCAGCTATAAGGAATCTACATAGATAGAGGGCACAGGAGTGGGTAGATTATATTATCTGACCAAGGTTTTTGATACTGTTTGTCATGAGGGATTATGGAAAATTGTCAAAATTTGGTTGCCCAGAGAAGGTCATCAGCATTGTACATCAATTTCATGGCAGCGTGCTTGCCCAGGTTCTGGATAATGAACAATGGTTCCCTGCTTTCCCAGTCACCAATGGAGTAAAACAAGACTGCGTGCTTGCTCCCATGCTTTTTAGCATAATGTTTTCAGCCATGTTGTCAAATGCGTTCAATGAAGTTGAACACAACATCAAGATCAGCTACCGCACTGGTGGTAAATTCTTCAAATTGAAAAAACTACAAGCCAAGATCAAAATAGAAGGAGTGTTGGCACATGATTTTCTGTTTGCAGATGATTGTGCACTCAGTGCAACCTCTGAAGATGAGACACAACAAAGTACTGATTGATTCTCTGCTGCTTGGGCTAATTTTGGCCCAACAATTAACACCAAGAAAACACAAGTGCTCCATCAGCCAACACCACACAATCCAAACATGGAACCATTGGTTATACCAAATGGAGAAGTTTTGAATGTTATGGATAAGTTCACTTATCTTGGTAGTATGCTTTCCAGGGATGTACACATTGATAATGAGGTTGATGTACACATTGCCAGAGCTAGTTCAGTCTTTGGGAGGTTCCTAAGGAAAGTGTAGGAGAGAAGCGGTATTAGGCTGACCGCCAGACTGAAGGTCTACAGAGCCATTGTGCTGACCTCATTGTTGTATGCCTGTGAAACCTGGACAGTATACCAGCACCGTGCCAGGAAACCGAATCGCCTTCATTTGAATTGTCTTAGGAAGATTCTGAAGATCACCTAGCAGGATGAGATACCAGACACAGGTCTTTTCTCAAACTAAACTGCCAAGCATTCAAACTCTGCTTCAGAGAGCACAACTCTGATAGTCTGCCCATGTTGTTTGAATGCAAAATGTATGCTTGCTAAAAAGACTATTTAATGGAGAACTCACACAGAGCAAGCATTCACATGGTGGTCAAAAGAAGTGATACAAGGATACTCTCAAGATCCCTCTTAAAAACTTTGGAATTGATTGTGTGACATGGGCGAGAGTGGCACAGGACTGCTCAGAATGGCATGCCCACATCAGAGAAGGTGCTGTGCTCTGTGAGCAAAGCAGAATTGTAACAGCTCAAAGGAAATACAGGACATGCAAATGTTCATGTGAACTATTTGTGCCTGATCTGTGGTAGAGCATTCTGAGCTCATGTTGGTCTGATCAGCCACAGAGGGAAACACTGAAACTTGACTCTAGCATAGTGATGTCATTTTGGTCCTCTTCAAGAAAGAAGGACAACAACCAACCAACATAGATAGAGGGCACAGGAATGGGTAGATTATATTATAATTATGTAAAAAAAAAAATAGATGTCTGAGAAAGAGGATTGTCCTGGAAAGGGAGAGGAATAATAGGGGGAACTAATTTAAAGAAGGAAACACACACACACACACACACACTCAAATGACCATAGAAATCTACCTTAACCAACAAAGAATTAGGAGGGGAAAGGGACAAAAGAAAGGGAGGGTGATTAAAGGGAAGGTGGATAAAAGAAGACAATGGTCAAAAGCAAAATAGACTTTAGAGGAGTAACAGAATAAAAAGAAAGGCAGAGCCAAGGAGACAGACAGAAAGAGAGACACAAAGACACAGAAGAAAACATAATGGAAGGAAATGCACAGTTAGTAATCATAACTATAAATATGAATGAGATGAACTTACCCATTAAATGGAAGCAGATATCAAAATGGATTAGAAATCAGTATCCAATAGCATATTGTTTATCAGAAACATGCTTAAAACAGACACACACACAGAGTTAAATTATGGGGCTGGAGCCAAATCTATTATGTTCCAACTGAAGTAGAAAAGGCAAGGGTAGCAATCATGATCTCAGACAAAGCAAAGAGATAAGCAAGGAAACTGTATCTTGCTAAAAGGCACCATAGATGATGAAGTAATATCAGTATGAAACATATATGTACCAAATGGCATAGCATCCAAATTCTTAAAAGTTAAATGAATTTCAGGAGGAAATAGAAAGTAAAATATACTAGTTGGGGCCCTCAAATTTCCTCTCACAGATCTAGATAAAGCTATCCATAAAATAAATGAGAAAAATTTAAAAAGATGAATAAAATCTTAGAAAAGTTTGGTATGATATACCTCTGGAGAAAATTGAATGGGAATTGAAAGGAATATACCTTTATCTCAGCTATACAGGGCATCTTCACAAAAATTGACCATGTTTTATGATATATGACCTTACAACCAAATGCAGAAAAACAGAAATATTAAATGCAAATGTTTCAGACCATAATGCAAGAAAAATTACATTTAATAGAGTGCCATAGAAGCATACACTGAAATTAATTGGAAATTAAATCCACTCCTGAAGACTGAATGAGTCAAAGAACAAATCCTAGGAATAATCAATAATTTCATTAAAGAGAATGACAACAATGAGACAATATATCCAAATCTGTGGGATGCAGCCAAAGCATTACTTAGGGGAAAATGTATATATCTAAATGAAAACATCAATAAAAAAAAAAAGCAGATCAATGAATTGGATATGTAACCAAAAAAAACTAGAAAAAGAACAAATTTAAAATACCAAATTAAATAACAAAATGGAAATCCTAAAAACAAAAGGAGATATTAATGAAATTGAAAGTAAAGAAAACCATTTAATAAATAAGTAAAACTAGAAGCTGGTTTTATTAAAAAAATAGATAAACATTGGTTATTTTGATTTAAAAAAAAAGAAAATCAAATTACCAGTATCAAAATTAAGAAGGGTGAGCGCATCACCAATGAAGATGAAATTAAAGGAATTAGTAGGAGTTATTTTGCCCAATTATAAGCCAGGAAAATTGACAATCTAAGTGAAATGGATGAATATTTACAAAAATATAAGTTGTCCAAATTAATAGAGGAGTAAATAGAATACTTAAAAATCCCATCTTAGAAAAAAGAAATTGAATAAGCCATCAATGGGTTCCCTAAGAAAATATCCTCAAGACCACATAGATTTATAAGTGAATTCTACAAAATATTTAAGGAACAATTAGTCCCAATACTCTATAAACTATTTGAAAAAAATAAGTAAATAAAAACTCCTTCCAAATTCCTTTTCTGACACAATTATGGTTTTGATAGCTAAATCAGAGTGAGCAAAAAACAGAGAAAAAAACTATAGGCCAATTTATCTCCTGAACATCGATGTAAAATTTTTAAATAAAATACTGGCAAGAAAATTACAGCAATATATCACAAAGACCATACATGAGCAACAGCTGGGATTTATATTAGGAATGCAGGGATGATTTAATGTTAGGAAAAGTACCAACATAATTGACCATATCAATAAGAAAAACAAAACAAGAAAAATCATATGATTATATTCATAGACGCAGAAAAAGCTTTAGACAAAATGCAAACACCCATTCCTATTAAAAACACTAGAAAGTATAAGTCTAAATGGAGCCTTTCTAAAAGCCTTCCCAATAAGATCAGAGGTGAATTAAAGATGTTCATTATCACCACTATTATTCAATATTGTATTAGAAATGCTAGCCACAGCAATAAGCAAAGTAAATTGGAGGAATAAAAATAGGCAATGAGGAAACAAAATTATCACTCAGCAGATGATATGATGGCATACTTAGAGAATCCTAGAGAATCAATGAAAAAACTAATCAAAACAATGAACAATGAGCAAAATTGCAAGATGCAAAAAAAAAACCCGCATAAACCATCAGCATTTCTGTTTACTACCAACAAAACCCAGTTGAAAGAGAGAGAGAGAAATTCCATTTAAAACAATTGCAGGCGTACAAAATAGTAGAGTGTCTACCTGCCAAGACAAACCAAGGGACTATATGAACACATAAAAAATACTTTTCACACAAATAAAAACAGATCTAAACAATATTAATTGCTCATGGATAGGTTAAACCAATATAATAAAAGTGACAATTCTGCCTAAGTTAATTATTCAGTAAGTAAACTACCAAAGAATTATTTTATAGAGCTAGAAAAAATAATAATATTCATCTGGAAGAATAAAAGGTCAAAAATACCAAGGGAATCAATTTAAAAAATGTGAAAATGGCAGTCTAGCAGTACCAGATTTCAAACAATATTACAAAGTGTTAATTATGAAAAAAAAATCTGGTACTAGCTAAGAACTAGAGTGGTGAATCAGTGGAATAAATTATGTACATGATACACAGTAGTAAATGACCATGCTAATCTAGTGTTTGATAAACCTAAAGATTCAAGTTTTGGGGGTAAGAACTTACCATTTGAAAAAAATTGCTGGGAAAACCAGAAAACAGTTTGGGAGAAACTAGGCATAGACCAACACCTCACACTGTATAGCAAGATAATGTCAAAATGGTTAAGTAATTTAAACAGAAATGGTAATATAAATAAGGGAGCATAAAAATATAACTGTCAGATCTATGGATAAGGGAAGACTTCATGACCAAATAAGAGATAGAGAAGATCATGAAAAGTAAAATGAATCTTTTTGATTACATGAAATTCAAAAGTTTTTTGCACAAACAAAACTAATGTGGGCAAAATTAGAAGGAAAACAAGAAACTGGAATTTATAGAAAGTTTCTCTGATAAAGGCCTCATTTCTCAAATTCATAGGGAACTGAGTCAAATTTATAAAAAAAAAAGCTATTCACCATTCATAAATGGTCAAAGGATATGAACAGGCAGTTTTCAGAAGAAGAAATAAAAGCTATCAGTAGTCACATGAAAAAATACTCTAAATCACTACTTATTAGAGAAATGCACATTAAAAAAACTCTGAGTTGCCATCTCAAACCTATTAGATTGGCTAATATAACCAAAAATAAAAGTGATAAATGCTGGAGGGGATATGGAAAAATTGAGGCATAATACATTGTTGATGGAGTTGTAAACTAGTCCAACCATTCTGGAGAGTAATTTGGAACTATGCCCAAAGAGCTATAAAACTATGTATACCCTTTGCTCCAGCAATATTACTAATAGGTTTATATCCCAAAAAGATCAAAGAAAAGAGAAAAGAATCTATTTGCACACAAATATTTGTAGCAGCTCTTTTTGGTGTCAAAGAATTGGAAATAAAGGAGATGCCCATCCTTCAGAGAATGACTGAACAAGTTCTGGTATATTATTGTTCTATTAAAAAATGATAGAAAAAAATTTTTTTAAATTAAAAAAAAACATGATAAGGCACCTAGTCTACCCAGTGGATAGAGCATTGGGCCCGGAGTCAGGAAGACCTGTTTCAAATCCAGCATTAGACATGTACTAACTGTGTGATTCTGGGCAAGTCACTTAACCCTTTGCCTCCATTCCTCATTTGTAAAATGAGCTTGAGAAGGAAATGGAAACCAGTCCAATATATCTACCTAGAAAACCCCAAATGGGGACACAGAAAGTCAGACGTGACTGTAATGACTAAAGAGCAACAAATAAGAAATGATAATCTGGGTAGTTGCAGAAAAACCTGGAAAGATTTATGTGAAGTGATGCAGAATCAAGTTAGCAGAACCAGAAGAATATTGTACACAGTAACAGCAATATTGTAAGGATAACCAACTGTGAAAGATTTAGCTATTCTGATCGAGACAATAATCTTAGACAATTCCAAAAGACCTATGATGAAAAATGTTTTTCACCTCCAGAGAGCAACCTGATGAACTTTCTGAGTGCTGATTGAAACATACTTTGTTTTTACTTGCTTTGTTTTTCTTGTTTTTATGTTTATATGTTTTCTTTCCAATATGGAAATATGTGTTGTATGACTTCCCTAGAATAATCAATATCATAGTGCTTGCCTTCTCAAAGGGTGGGGAAGCTTTAGGAGGGAAGATGAGAATTTGAAACTCAAACTTTTTATAAATGAATGTTAATAAAATTTTACATACAATTCAGAAAGAGTTAACAAAATAAGTAAAAATATATTAAGCCAAAAATATATTAAACTACTCTTAAGTTGACAGGGTAGCATTTATCTTATCTCATAGTTATAGATTTAGAGCTGGGAGGGCCCTTAAAGACTTATGACTCCAACCACTTCCTTTTTTGTTGTTGTTCAGTTCTTTTAGTCATGTCTGACTCTTCATGACCTATTTAGGATTTTCTAGGCAAAGATACTGGTTTGACATTTCCCTCATTTTACAAGATGAGAACTATGGTAGACCCGGTTCTATGACTTGCCCAGGGTCACGCAGTCAGTAAGCATCTAAGGCTAGATTTGAAGTCAGGCCTGACTTCCTAATTTCAGGCCAGGTACTCTATACACTGTGTCACCTGAGGCTGACTTGACAAAGGTCACACAGCTAGTAAATGTCTGAGGTAGGATTTGACTTCCTGTCTCCAAAGCCAAAATTTAATCTACTGCTACCATCATTTCAAAGGGTTTAGAGGAAGTTGAAGCAAAGATCAATTATTAGTTATATAAGATAAAAGTCTACACACTGGTTTTTTCATTCTTTGATAAATGACCCTTGTTAGGAGCCTGCCTGCTTGGCATACTTGACAAACTGTCATTTTCATTTACCAGCTCACTTTTTGGAATAAGGACATAATAAACTTACACTTTATCCATTGGTTTCAACCAGAATAATAGGCTTCAGAAAATCAGGAAGGTGATGAGTCTCTCGACTAAATTGAGAATGTATGGTTAAGAGTATTGGTGAGCTATGATTCCAAACTCAGATTTTATCTACCAAAGACCTCAACATAGAATCTAGAACTTGAAATGCAGATGGTATTATTTTGTTTTTAACTCTTAAGAAATAAAGAGGAATAGGGTACAGATATTCTATGAGGTGGAAGATAATTATGCCTGACCTGTTTAAACCAGAAGTAGTAGGATGGACCTAAGAATACACTTTGTTTTTTTTTTTTCCTGGGAAGCAAAATAACATTTGGTAGCAGCTCTCTTCTGGTCTCAATTTAGCTCTTCTCTCTCTCCTCTCTTCTTCAGAAGCTATATGAGAAGCCCAACTGGCCCTAGAGAAGATCAATTGATAATCAAATACCATCAATTATCTTGCATACCCATTTGGGTTAATGTCTTTAGGAGCAGTATCAAGAAAGATGGCTAGGAAAAAGTATAAAGAGCACCAGTATGATTCTGGTAGTATTCTGGAGTATGGGGGCCTGAGTTCAAATAGCAACTCTAATACTTGCTACACTGCAATTTCACAGTACCTGTATATTTATCCTTGAATATTCTGTCAACATCTGACACTCAAGATGGTCAAAATAGAATGTATTATATTAAACTAAATTCATTCTTCCTTTAAACTTCCCTGTTTCTGTTTATAATACCACCAGCCTTTTATTCATCCGGATCTACAAACTTGGCAGTCTTGACTCCATCCTTTCCCTTAAACCCCAAATCCAATCCATTTCCAAGTGTGGCTGTTCCAACCTCCAAAACACCTTGACTCCATCCTATCTTTTGATTCACTCACCTGCTATGCTAATTCATATCTTTATAACCTCTTTCTTCACCTACTTTGAAAAATGCATTGATGCTTTTTTTATATCACAATCATTTCCCCTCAAAATTGCCCCATCAGCAAATAAAAACAGCTGAATTCAAATAATCAATAGTGACCATATCTATCAATATATGCAACATTCTATTCCCATAGCCCCTTGCCAAAAGAAGGAAGGTGTATTCCATTATCCCTATTTCAGGACTAAAATTAGAATTTACAGTTATTCAGATTTTGGTTATCACTTAGTTTTCATTTACATCAATGTAATTTTCACGAATATTGTTCTTTTGGCTCTTTTTTCTTTAATTTTGCAGCAGTTCTTATAAAATCTGATTTTTTTCTGAATTCCTCATGTTTATCATGTCTTCTTGCACAATAGACAATTATATTCATATACCAAAGTTTCTTCAGCCATTTTCCAATGGATGGATTCTGATTGCAGTTCTTTGTTTCTACAAAATCACTACTCTAAATATTTGGATTACGTTGACCTTTCTTAGCATCTTTGACTACCTTGGGATCAATGCTGAGATCACTAGGCAAAATAGCATGAACAGCTGAGTCCTATTTCTTCACAATTGCATTTCCCCCCAGAATTGTGAGGCTAATTTACATCTCCACCAATAATGTTAGTATCAGTGTCTCAGGCTTCACACAAACTCTCCAATATCGACCACTTCAATCTTTGCTTACTTGGACTATTCCTTTACGTAGGTATCAAATGGATAGTCTTAAAGTGTAACTTTCAACATGTCACACTCTTCTCCAAATCTTCAATAGCTCTCTATTCACCCTTCACAACAAATTCTTTGATATCTTTGATTGCAAATGATATTTTCCCCCAGACCTCACATATTACTTTATTTTGCCTCTCTTTGAGCTCTACGAAGGCAGGGATTATAATTTTTCTAAACTTTGTACCTTCCTTTAATCTTACCACAGTGTTCTGCATACAATGTGTTGCTAATAACTGCTTTCTGAATAAAGGAAATTAATAATTTGCAAAAAGTACAACATGTTTTGTCAAACAATCTAAATTATAGATTACTACTTGACAACAAACTCGCACCATATTTTGCTATTTGTAGAACACACATTTCTGGACTTGTATAAGATTCAATCATAATGCACATCAGAATTTTTTAAAATTTCTTTCTTTTATGTCTGAAATATATCATATGAATCCTAGAAAATTATTTCTAAGAGTTCTATTCTTGCCTGGAAATAATGACCATGAGACAAAAATAACTCTCTTCTAGAATATATAGAGAAATATAGGGAGGAAAAGCATTAGACCAAGAAAACAGACCACAAAACGAGTTATGTAAATGTGCTATTCTTAAAATCAATTCCACAGAAGGAATATCTCTACCTGTATCCTCACTAACATTTTTTCATTGCCTTGCATAAGCAAAGAAATAATTAAAAAAAAACCTGGAGAAATATTGACAAAGTGTTGAGGTAAATTGAGCCCACCCAACCCTGGAAAGCTTCCAATTTATGATCTAGCAAAAAACTACCCCAAACTCTCTATAGAAGTCCTATCTATGTATAATAACTTGCCTACAAAAACTCAATTTTCTTGATTTTTAAGGCCAGGTACAAAACACACCATTTTACAAATGGAGAAACAATGTGAAATGGTGTTCTGTATTGCTAGATTTTATTCTGTCATGATTTTGTCAGACATAATTTAGTATATATCCACTCTGTGAGGTAAAGACTACACAGAGTTCTCCACTACTACATTAGAGTACATTACTGTATTTGTGCCCTGAAGCTTTTTGAACAGAGCTTTTAAAAAGCAAAAAATAAGCCTTGTTTATAAATAAATATTCCATCTGAGGGTCACAGAACCAGCAAAGTGTTGAACTGCTATGAACAATAAAAAGGTATACCGTTTTCCTGGGGTATGTATTTGGGACATGATGAAGTATCTCCAGAGATTTGATGGATCTGAAAACCAATTCTGCTGAACTACATAAGGACAAATGATACTGCGAAATGGAACCTAGAAAGAATCTCTAGGGTTCCTGATACCTTGGGCAGAAAAATGAAGATTCCAGTGTCCTAAGGAGGGCTTTCATTATTTTTTTTTACATTTTTTTAAAGTTTTTTTTAATTTTACTTTATTTTATTATTTATTTATTTTTTAATGGTAATTTTTATTTATTTTTTTGTTTTCAACATTTACTTCCACAAGATTTTGAGTTTCAAATTTTCACCCCATCTTGCCCCTCCCGGTACCCCAAGATGGCATGCATTCTAAATACCCCCTCCCCTAGTCTGCCTTCCCTTCTATCACTCCCCCCCTTCTCTTATCCCCTTCCCCTTCAATTTTCCTGTAGGGCAGGATGGATTTCTGTACCCCATTTCCTGTATTTCTTATTTCCCAGTTGCATGTGAAAACATTTTTTTTAAACATGTGTTTTTAAAACTTTGGGTTCCAAATTTTCTCCCTTCTTCCCTCCCCACCCACCTTCATTGATAAGGCAAGCAACTAAATATAGGTTATATGTGTGCAGTTATGCAAAACACTTCCATAATAGACATGCTGTGAAAAACTAACTCTATTTCCCTTAATCCTATCCCGCCCCCCCCATTTATTCTATTCTTTCTTTTGACCCTGTCCCTCCTCAGAAGGATTTGCTTCTGATTACTCCTTTTCCCAATCTGCCCTCCTTTCTATCATTCCCCTACTCTCTTATCCCCTTCCCACCCCCCATTTTCCTGTAGGGTAAGACAGATTTTCACACCCAATTGAGTGTGTATGTTATTCCCTCCTTAAGTCAAATCCTATGAGAATAAGATTCACGCATTCCCTCTCACCTTCCCCCGTTTCCCCTCCGCTATAAAAGCCTTTTCTTTTCTGTTGTGTTGTTTTTTTTGTGGGATAATTTACCCCGTTCTACCTCTCCCTTTCTCCTTCTCCTAGTATATTCCTCTCTCACCACTTAATTTTATTCTCCAGATATGACCCCTTCATTTTCAGCTCACCCTGTGCCCTCTATCTATATCTCTATATATGTACATATAATTTTTTCCTCTCCAACTACCCTAATACTGACAAAGGCCTCATAAGTTACAAATATCATCTTTCCATGCAGGAATGTAAATAGTTCAACCTTAATAAGTCTCTTATGATTTTCTCTTTCCTGTTTACCTCTTCATGTTCCACTCGAGTCTTGTATTTGAAAATCAAATTTTCTATTCAACTCTGGTCTTTCCATCAAGAATGCTTGAAAGTCCTCTATTTCACTGAATGACCATTTTTTTCCCTGCAGGATTATGCTCAGTTTTGCTGGGTAGGTGATTCTTGGTTGTAATCCTATCTCCTTTGCTCTCTGGAGTATTATATTCCATGCCCTGTGGTCCCTTAATGTAGAAGCAGCTAAATCTTGTGTTATCCTGATTGTGTTTCCACAATACTTAAATTGTTTCTTTCTGGCTGCTTGTAATGTGTTCTCCTTGACCTGGGAACTCTGGAATTTGGCTACAATATTCCTAGGAGTTTTCCTTTGGGGATTTCTTTCAAGAGTAGATTGGTGGATTCTTTAAATTTCTATTTGGCCCTCTGGTTCTAAAATATCAGGACAGTTTTCCTTGATAATTTCTTGAAAGAGGATGTCTAGGCTCTTTTTTTGATCATGGCTTTCAGATAGTCCAAAAATTTTTAAATTCTCTCTCCTGGATCTATTTTCCAGGTCAGTTGTTTTTCCAATGAGATATTTCACATTGTTTTCTAATTTTTCATTCTTTTGGATTTGTTTTACAGTGTCTTGATTTCTCCTAAAGTCACTAGCTTCCAATTGCTCTATTCTAATTTTTAAGGAAGTATTTTCTTTAGTAATCTTTTGGAGTTCCTTTTCCATTTGCCCAATTTTGCTTTTTAGGGAATTTTTCTCTTCATTGGCTTTTCAGACCTCCTTTGCCATTTGGGTTAGGCTATTTTTTAAGGTGTTATTTTCTTCAGTATTTTTTTGGGGTCTCCTTTAGCAAGGTGTTGACTTGTTTTTCATGATTTTCTTGCAAAACTCTCAGTTTTTCCTCTACTTCTCTTACTTGCTTCTCAAAATCCCTTTTGAGCTCTTCCAAGGCCTGGGCCTGATTCTTTCTTGGAGGCTTTGGATGTAGGAGCTTTGGCTTTGTTGTCTTCTTCTGGTTGTATGTTTCGATCTTCTTTGTCACCAAAGTAAGATAATATAGTCTGATTCTTTTCGTGCTGCTTATTCATAATCCCAACCAATTACTTGAGTTTTAAACTCTTTGTTAAGGTAAAAGTTTGCTTCCAATATGAAGAGTGTACTGTCCCAAGCTTTGGGGGTTTGTACAGCTGTTTTCAGAGGTACTTCTAGGGACCTGTAAATTTTCAGTTCTTCCAAGATGGTGTGATAAGGGGCGAGGTGTTTTCTCTCCACCAGAGGACTTTCATTATTGCTGAAGATTGAAGCTAGGAACTTCACAAAAGAACAGAAAGCATGAGAAGTTAGACACTGTTTAAAATTGGAATATCAGAGGAAGAAATCCAAGCTTTCAATGGCCATATGAAAAAAAAATCTCTAAAAAATAGTTAGGGAAATGCTTATTAAAACAACTCTGAGGCTCTACCTCACATGCATCAGATTAACAAAGCTGACAAAAGAAAATGACGAATGTTGAAAGAGCTGTGGAAAACAAATACATTTATATTGGTAGCATTGTGAATTGGCCTAGCTGTTCTGAAAGCAATTTGGAACTATAACCAAAAAGCTATTAAATGTGACCTAGTGACACCACTTTGATACTTTTCACCTAGTGATACTACTACTAGAGCTATACCCCAAAGCATTCAAAGAAAGAGAAAATGGACTCGTGTACAAAAGTATTTACAGCAGCTCATTTTGATGTGGCAAAGAACTAGAAACTGAAAGGGTTTCCATCATAAAGGGAATGGCTGAACAAGTTATAACATATGAATGTGGTGTAATGTTATTATAAAAAGGAAGGGGATGACATGAAAGTAACCCTGTAAGATTTGTTTGAACTGAGGCAGAGTGAAGTGAGCAGAACCAAGAGAATAATCTATACAATGACAAAGTTGTAAAGATAATCAACTTTCAAAGTCTTAGGAGCTATGATCAACACAATAACCAAAAGAATTCCAGAGGACACACAATGGAACAGAGTACCCATGTCCTGATAGAGAAGTGATGGACTCAGAGTTCAGACTGAGGCATATTTCTTTGTACATGGTCATTGTGGGAATTTGTTTTGCTTGACTACCCAGAGGTGTCAAACTCTTGGCTGACAAGCAGCAAGCTGCCCACAAAACTTCCAAGTGCTGCAGAGACCAGATTAAAATGTAATTGGGAAATGTTTACCAAATATACAAAAATATAATACAACAAAGATGATGTGAATTTGTGAGTTTCTAAGTCAATAGATGCAACCTGCAGGGATCTCTCTCTATTTGAGTTTAACACCACTGGATGCATTTGTAAGGGGAATTTTGTTCTCTTGCTTTCTCATTGGGAGAGAAGAAAGGGAGCAAAGATGAATTTCATTTGAAAAATTAATTAGAAATATTATGAAATAAAATAATAGGTGTGGGGATTTCTGGATCAGACCTAAGAAACAAAAAAGATAAGGAATATAGCAGGGATCATACGATTATACATTAGAACTGGAAGGGACCTTAGGGGCCATTGAGTCTAGCCCCCTCATTTTATAGATGAGGAAGCTCACATTAAAAAGGTTAAATATTATGGCAAGAGGCACAGAGATAATAATTGATTAAGGCAAGTCTAGTGCCCTATCCACTATTCCATGGGAGCAAGATCTGTTTTACATAGGCTTTTGGTTTCTCTTTAAAAAAGAAAAGGCATCCTTGAGTTTCAGTTGGTTCCAGGGACTAAAGCTTGTTCTATTGCTATGACATCCTTGTCATCTGAGTCTTAAAGAGCCCAGACTATGAGACTGATTTTCCTGAGGTTTGGCCACTGCCCTGTGGGACATCTTTCTGACATACTGTTGATGCCCTGACAATGCAGAAGCAGAGGTGACTGGTGTTCATTTTTAGTCAATTGTATTGTTTTAATCTTTGGGGAAATATTTCTTTTATTATTGAATTGTATGGTACATAAGTATTTTATTGCTTTCCAATTCTGAACATGAATCACTACATTGGCCTGAACTAGTCCCATACCAGAACACGTGGACAATAGCAAATTTCATAATGAGGATTTTAAACTGAAAATGGGGGGAGGGAAGATGGGGAAAACTATATTACTAAAGTCAGATACAGCACAGATATGACATGGTAAAACAATAGCAGTGAGGATGTTAGTTATTTATGAAAGATATTTTCTATGAAATTTAATATGCTAATGGCCTTAGATGTCAATAAACAAATGAACATTATGGATATAGGTATATTATAAATAAATTAAACTAGAGATCTTAATGTGTGAAGATAAATATAATTTTGTATGTATAACTAATACTTGAAGAAATATGAATCATGACTGGACAATTGCAAAGAAAAATCTAATTTTATTTAAAATGAACAGATAAAATAAAATGGATTATGGAACACCATTATGTAACAACATAACATACACGTGAAGAAATTCTGAGGAGAAAAATGGGCTCAATGGATGGAGAAATGGAAGAGATTATTGTGGAAGTATATTAAAGCTGCCCTAGCAGAAGAAGAAATTGAGTGAATAATGGAACAAAATGCAAAGCTGACAGGAAGGCAGGTTACAATAGTGATGGGGGAATTTAAGTGCCTAGACATCTACTGGAGACCTATTTCTGCTAATATCACAGGAGCTGTGGAATACCTGATTTGCTTTACTGAGAATTTTATCCTTTAGAAAGTAGAGGAAGCAACAATCCTTGTGAACTAGATTTTCATCAAAGACTTAGTTTTGAAAGCAACAATGGGGAGCAGAGACAAGATGGTAGAATGAAAACAGTGACTTGCTTGAGCTCTCCCCCAAAGCCTTACAAATACGTGTTAAAAAATGTCTCTAAACAAATTATACAGCAGCAGAACCCACAAAAGGACAGAGTGAAACAAATTTCCAGCCCAAGACAACCTGGATGGTTGATTAAAAAGGTCTATTGTGCAGGACTGGGAGAGGAATGCAGTTCAGCACGGGCACGTAGGCAAAAACCAGGCCTCAGTGAACCTGGAGCTGGCCTTAGAGGACTGAATCACAGGCAGCTGTGGCTGTTTCCAGACTTCTCAACCCACAAATGCCAAAGACAACTTAGAAGGACAGTAGGAAAGGTCTATGACCATTGTGAGAGGGAAGCCCAATCCCAGCCTCTGTCCCAGCCCCAGTCCTAGCACAGTCCCAGGGAAGCGGCTACTTCCAGAGCTCTCAGCCCACAGATGGAGTGGGAATTAAATGGCTCATCAGAGGGGGATTGCAGGGATCTTTTTGCTGGTGCTGAGGCAGGATTCTCTTGCTTTGCCTGTGCTTGGATCTGGGTGGAAATTCTAGGTGGCAGTCCTGGGGTGAGGAGGAGTGCTGGCGTGGTGGAGCTTGTAGTGGTGGTGGAGAGGGAATTTTCCTCACAGTTCCAAGGCAGAAAAGAGTGCTTGTTATCACTCATAGACCAGAGTACAGTCCAGGAAAGGGGTAAACACCTCACCTTTGATCATTCCACCTTGGAAGAAATGAAAATTTACAGGTCCCTAGAAGTATCTCTGAAAACAGCAGCACAAAACCCCCAAAGCTTGGGACAGCACATTCTCCACACTGGATGCAGACCCCTACCTTAACAAAGCATTTAAAACTTAAATAATTGTCTGGGAATATGAGCAAACTGCACAAAAAAATCAGACCATAGAATCTTTCTTTGGTGACAAAGAAGATCAAAACATACAACCAGAAGAAGACAATAAAGTCAAAGATTTTATATTCAAAGCCTCCAAGAAAAATATGAATTGGTCCCAGGACATGGAAGAGCTCAAAAAGGATTTTGAGAAGCAAGTAAGAGAAGTAGAGGAAAAACTGGGGAGAGAAAAGAGAATGATGCAAGAAAATCATGAAAAACAACTCAAAAGCTTGCTAAAGGAGACCCCAAAAATACTGAAGAAAATAACACCTTAAAAAATAGCCTAACCCAAATGGCAAAAGAGATCCAAAAAGCCAATGAGCAGAAGAATGCCTTCAAAAACAGAATTGACCGGATGGAAAAGGAAGTCCAAAAGCTCACTGAAGAAAATACTTCCTTAAAAATTAGAATGGAGCAAATGGAAGCTAGTGACTTTATGAGAAATCAAGACATTGTAAAATATAACCAAAAGAATGAAAAAATTGAAGACAATGTGAAATATCTCATTGGAAAAACAACTGGCTTGGAAAATAGATCCATGAGAGAGAATTTAAAAATTATTAGACTATCTGAAAGCCATGATCAAAAAAGAAAAAGAGCCTAGACATCATCTTTCAAGAAATTATGAAGGAAAACTGCCCTGATATTCTAGAAACAGAAAGTAAAATAGAAATGGAAAGAATGCACTGATCACCTCCTGAAAGAGATCCCCAAAGGAAAATTGCTAGAAATATTGTAGCCAAATTCCAGACTACCCAGGTCAAGGAGAAAATATTGCAAGCAGCCAGAAAGAAACAATTGTGGAAACACAATCAGGATAACACAAGATTTAGCAGGTTCTACATTGAGGGACTAGAGGACTTGGAATATAATATTCCAGAGGTCAAAGAAGATAGGATTACAACCAAGAATCACCTACCCAGCAAAACTGAGCATAATCCGGCAGGGAAAAAAAGGACACTCAGTGAAATAGAGGACTTTCAAGCATTCTTGATGAAAAGACCAAAGCTGAATAGAAAATTTGACTTTCAAATACAAGACTCAAGAGAAGCTTGAAGAGGTAAACAGGAAAGAGGAATCATAAGGGACTTATTAAGGTTGAACTGTTTACATTCCTACATGGAAAGATGATATTTGTAACTCATGAGACCTTTGTCAGTATTAGGGTAGTTGGAGGGAAAAAATATGTGGATAGATAGATAGATAGATAGATAGATAGATAGATAGATAGATAGATAGATAGAT
>NW_020954557.1:7860004-7887138 GCF_900497805.2 Vombatus ursinus
GATAGATAGATAGATAGATAGATAGATAGATAGATAGATAGATAGATGGTACAGGGTGAGTTGAAGATGAAGGGGTGATATCTGAAGAATAAAATTAAGTGGTGAGAGAGGATTATACTGGGAGAAGGAGAAAGGGAGAAGTAGAATGGGGTGAATTATTTCACATAAAACAGATAAAAAAAGGTTTTTACACTGGAGGGGAAGCGGGGGAAGGTGAGAGGGAATGAGTGAATCTTATTCTCATAGGATTTGGCTTAAGAAGGGAATACCATACACACTCAATTGGGTATGGAAATCTATCTTACCCTACAGGAAAATGGTGGGGGGAGGGGAGAAGGGGACAAGAGAGTGGGGAGATGATAGAGGGGAGGGCAGATTGGGGGAGAGGGTAATCAGAAGCAAACACTTCCGAGGAGGGACAGGGTCAAAAGAGAATAGAATAAATGGGGTGGGTGGAATAGGATGAAGGGAAATACACTTTGTTTTTTTCACAACATGACTACTATGGAAGTGTTTTACATGACTACACATGTGTAACCTGTATTGAGTTGCTTGCCTTCTCAATAAGGGTGGGTGAGGAGGGAGGAAGGGAGAGAATTTGAAACCCAAAGTTTTAAAAACAAATGTTAAAAATTGTTTTCACATGCAACTGGGAAATCAGATATACAGGCAATGGGGTACAGAAATCTATCCTGCCCCACAGGAAAATAGAAAAGAAGGGGACAAGGGAATGGGGGGGGAATAGAAGGGAGGGCAGATTAGGGGAAGGGGTATTCAGAATGCAGCTGTCTTGGGGTATGGGGAGGGATGAGATGGGGAGAAATTTAGAACTCATAACCTTATGGAAGTGAATGTTGAAAACTAAAAATAAATAAATTAATAAATAAAAAAGCAACAATGACTGGAGGGAAGAACTGATCATGGCATCTTAGAATTTATGATAGATAAAGAGGAGAATGTCATGTGTGATATGGCACATTAGGCTAACCTTTAGAAGAATAGATTTCTAAGAGTTTAGACTAAAGTCAGATGGGATTTCATGCCCTAAATTCTTGTCTAAAGCAAGAGAAGTCAGATCAAGAGCAATAAGATACTCTAAAGAATAAAATTCTAATAAAAATGAATCCAAAGGTGAATAAAAAGAATATGTGAAGAGAATAATATGAACACACAGGAATTCATCAACCAATCTAGATTTTCAAAATGTATGTATGGAAAATGGAAACAAAGGTAGGTCATTGAGGATGGATGTATAATAGTAGCATAATCCTGTAAGAATAGTGTCAGGAAGACTGAGGCCCAGGACAAGTTGAGTTAATAATTTATATAGTGCTTACTATTTGCCAGGCACTTGTGCTAAGTGCTTTACAATTATTATCTCAAATGATCTTCACAGCAACCTTTGGAGAGAGATGCTGTTATTGGCCCCATTTTAAAGATGAAGACATTAAGGTAAACAAAAATTGTGACCTGTCCAGAGTCACATTGCTGTTAAGTTTCTGAGGCCATATTTGATCTCAGGTCTTCCTGATTCCAGGCCCAGTATTCTATACATTGCATCACCTAGCTGCCCCTACCCCCATCCTCAAATGTCTTTTAAAGCCAGAAGATGTGTCAGGTGTGTTTTACAAACTGTCAGACAAGAAGAAAGAATTAGATGAGTTCTAGTAATTAATCAGTCCACAACCATTTAAGTACCAATTCAGTGCCACTTACTGTAATAGATCCAGAGGGTACAAATATAATAATTAAAGAGTTCCTGCCTTGAAGGAGCCCATGTTATTTCATGGAAAAAAAGATGACACAAGTATATATGGGATGTATACAAAACAATACAAGATACTTGGGGGGGACTGAGAGAGGAAAGAAGATTAGGATCTAGGGCTATAGGGAAAGAATACAGCATTGAAGTTGACCTTTGAAGGAAGCTAGTGATTTTAAGAAGTAGAGATGAGGAGAGAGTGCATTCTAGCCATGGTAGACAAACTACACAAAGGCACAGAAAGAAGAATAGATCATCATGTGTAAAGAACAGTAAGAAATTCAGTTTGACTGGCCTATATAGTACATAAAGATTAATAATGCAATAATAAGACTTAAAATTTTAGATTAGAGCTATGTTATAAATGGGTTTGAATTTATATTTGATCCTAGAGGAAATGGGGAGCTTATTGAGTAGAGGAATAACCTATTTAGACATATACTTTACAAAAATGACTCTGGCAGCTGTGGGGAGGATGAATTGAAATGAGAAGAGACTTCAGAGATGAATTAGAAACTTATTTGTCAGAGGTGATAAGAGCCTGAACTAAGGTGGTAAATGTCTAAGTAGAGAAAGAACAGATAAAAAAAGATATGAAGTAGAATAGATAAGACTTGGTAACTGATTGACTGGATGAGGCAAGTGAGGGTAAGGATTTTGAGGATGACTCCAAGATTAATGGGTGACTAGAAGGATGTTGGTATCTTTGAAAGAAATAGGGAAATTTAGGGGCAGCTAAGTGGTGCAATAGATAGAGCACCGGCCCTGAAGTCAGGAGGACCTGAGTTCAAATCTGGCTTCAGACCAAACCCTTGGCACTTACTAGCTGTTTGACCCTGGGCAAGTCACTTAACCCCAACTGCCTAAAAAAAAAAAATAGGGAAATTTATAAGAGTGACTTAGGACAATAAAGTAATGAATTTTTCTTTGGACCCACTGAGTTCTAAAAGAATATCACCAAGAGGGCAGAGGCAGGGTACAGTAAAAATTAGGAATGTCAATTATCTAGACAGTTTCAGGGGGCCTCTCTTTGCTAAAAAAATAAAATAAAATAAAAAATGGAGCGAGTAAGAAGTAAGTCGCTCTCACCCTCCCTCATTGACCTCTAAAAGCCCAGAAAATATCACCCAAGGAAAAACCCTGGAATAGCTGAGCCAGCAAAAAGACAAGATATAGCAAGCTTTTAGCCCAGGAAGCTTGGGGGATTAATGGGAGATTAATTAATCTCACTCTAGGGGAGGAGAAATAGTACAAGATGGGAGGCATCCCAGCAAGCCAGCAGCAAGCCCCACCTCAGCTAACCAGGGGGAGATTCTGAGTATCAGGGTGGTGGAGTAGGCAAGTGCCAAAACCAGGACCCCCACCCCCACCCCAAGTATTTCAGCACAGGCAGGGGAACTGGTAAATACTAGCTCAGATAACCACCATGTGCACAAGTGTTCTCCAGCAGCCAAATTGCCCAGTGCTTCAGCACAATTCCTAGCTGGCAGACATCCTCAAGCAACTAAGCATTCAAGTGCTTTAAAGAAGCACAGGTGAGCAAGCATCCTCCAGGGGCCAGACTCTCCACCCCCACCCTGAGAGCTCCAGTGCTACTGACCCCAGATTAGCACCAGGTAAACTGCCAGACCCCAACAGCCTCTAGCTGCCAGCACTTGAGACCTCAGCACATAAAGCTAGTGACCAGGTTCTGGGATCCCAACACAAGAAGCTTGGGTTAGTGCCCCCTGTGCTCCAGCAGGAGAGCTCAACTTTAAAAGCCAGGATATAGGCAAACACCATGAACAGAAAACACAAATAGATAATAACCATAGGAACAGGAAATATCCTGTTATGGGAACAGGAAATATCAAGGCACAAATTCAGAAGAGGACAACATTGTCAATATACCCACATCCAAAACCTCAAAGGAAATATGAATTGGTCTCAAGCTCCAAAAGCCTTCTTGGAAGAGCTCAAGGAAAAATTTTAAAGTCAAATAAGAGAGGTTGAAGAAAAACTGGGAAAGGAAATGAGAGGTATGCAAGAAAGCTTGGAATAGGAAGAACAAAAATTGACTGTAGAAAATACAATTAAAAATACAATTGGCCAAATGGGAGGAAAGTACACTGAAGAAAACAAGTCCTTAAAAAAATACAATTGGCCAAATGAAAAAAAAGGGTACACTGAAGAAATTAACTCCTTAAAAAGTATAATTGGCCAAATGGAAAAGGAGGGACAAAAATTCACTGAAGAGAAGAATTTTTTAAAAAGTAAAATGGGCCAAATGGAAAAGGAGGTACAAAATCTAATAGAAGGAAACAATTCATTAAAAATTAGAATTGGGCAAGTATGAGCTAATGACTCTATGAGAGATCTAGAATCAGTCAAACAGAAACAAAAGAACAAAAAAAAATAGAAGAAAATGTAAAATACCTCATTGGTAAAACAACTGACCTGAAAAATAGATCCAGGAAGGACAATTTAAAAATTATTGGTCTACCATCTTTCAGGAAATCATCAAGGAAAACTGCTCTGAGGTCCTAGAACCAGAAGGTAAAAAAAGACGTCTAAAGAATCCACCGATCACCTCCTGAAAGAGATCCCAAATTAAAGATGCCAAGGAATATTGTAGCCAAATTCCAAAATTACCAGGTAAAAGAGAAAATACTGCAATCAGCCAGAAAGAAACAATTTAACTATCATGGAACCACAGTCAGAATTTCTCAGGACCTTGCAGCTTCTAAATTAAAATATTGGAGGGCATGGAATACAATATTCCATAAAGCAAAGGAGCTTGGATTACAACCAAGGATCAACTATCCAGTGAAATTGAGCATAATCTTTCAGGGGAGAATAGGGGCATTCAATGAAATAGGGGTCTTCCAAACCTTTCTGATGAAAAGACCAGAGCTCAACAGAAAATTTGATCTTCAAATACAAGACTCAAGAAAGGCATAAAAAGGTAAACAGAAAAGAAAAATAAAGCAGGTAATTAATAAGGGCAAACCGTTTACATCCCTACAAGGGAAGATGACACTTGTAACTCTTGAGAACTGTATCATTATGATATTTAAAAGGGGTATACATAGACAGAGGGTATGGGTATAAGTTCACTTTGATGTGATGATAAAAATCTAATTAAGTGGTGAAAAGGGATTGTTCTAGGAGAAGAGGAGAGGAGGAGGCAGACAAGGGTAAATTATATCACATGAAAAGGCACAAAAACCTATTACAGTAGAGGGAAAGAAGGGAGGGAGATAAGCAGCATTTGAACCTTACTCTCATCAGATTTGACTCAAAGAGGGAATAACATAATCAGTTAGGTATACAAATCTAACTTGCCAGGAGGGGAATGGGGAAAGAAAAGGGAGGGGTGGATAGAAGGGAAGGAAGAAGTAGTAAGGGTAAAGGAGAAGAAAAGGGAGGGGGCTGATAGAAGGGAGGGCAGACTGAGGCAAAGGGTGGTCAAAAGCAAAATTCTAGTGAGCAGGGAAAGGGAGAAAGGAGAGAGAAAAGCATAAACAAGGTGGAAAATAGGATGGAGAGAAAGACACAGATAGCAACCATAACTGTGAATGTGATGAACTTTCCCATAAAATGGAAGAGGATAGCAGAGTGGATTAAGAGCCATAATACTGCCATATATTGTTTAAAAACTGGGAAAGACTTATATGAACTGATGTAAAATGAAATGTGCAGAACCAGGAGATCATTGTACATAGTAACAGCTACATTGTGCTATGACTGACTCCGATAGACTTAGCTCTTCTCAGCAGTGCAAGGATCTTAGAGAATTCCAAAACACTCATGATGGAAAATGCTATCCACATCCGGAGAAAGAACTTTGGAGTCTGAATGCAGATGGAAGAATATTATTAGCTCTCCTTTTCTTTTGAGGTTTTGCTTTGTTTCTTCTTTCTCGTGGTTACTCCCATTAATTCTAATTCTTCTTTACATCATGATAAATGTAAAAATATGTTTAATATGAATGTATAAGTAGAGCATATATCTTGTGGAGGGAGGAGAAGAGGAAGGGGGAGAAAATTTAAAGCTCAAAATCTTATGAAAGTAAATGTTGAAAACTAAAAATAAAAGAATTAATCATAGAAAGGGGGAAAAGATCAAATGGATGGATTCATTGCTTCAGAAAAATGATACAATAATAATCGATGATGATGTAAAAGTATAATAACTATATTCCAGTTTTACCACTTTTCACAACTGACAAATGTGTTGCTTGATTTGAAAAGTATAAAGTGAAAATAGTTGACAAAGATTGGAAACTAAAGGTTAACTGCAAAGATGATAAAAGAACACTTAGCAACCCTCAGTGAATTCAAATCACCAGACCTCAAGAAAATCATTGCACCAGGTCACCCACTGGTCCTTTTTCCTGAGATGCCTAACATTCTTAGAGGACTAAAATCTGAGATGAATTCAATTCAATTCAACAAATATTTATTAGGCGCTTACAATGCACCAAGCACTTTACTAAGTACTGACAATACAAATAAGAAAAAGAAAGCAGTACCTTCCCTCAAGGAGCTTACAAGCCAACAGGGAAAGATAATATACAAAAGGAAGCTGGAAAGGGAGATGAGGATATCAAGGAGTACCTGGCATGAGGGGGCAAGTATCTTGTCCCATGGAGTTCAGCCCAAGCATGGATGCAGGTGGAAAGTGGAGTGAGTGGCAAAGGCCAAGTTCTGCCCTGGAAGAAGTTTAGTTTTCTACCCTCCAACCTTCTGATAAGAGGGGAGAAGAGGTGGAAGGAGGTGGGAAGGGGTTGAGTATATTCAAGACTGGGTTAATAATCCACCTGAACTTATTTGGCTAAGATTAACAAACTGCCTCTCTGTCACATCTTAATTTCAGTGATTCTGAATGCCCAGCTGTCATTATTCAAACTGTTCTCCATATCCTAGGTATATAGGCATCTCCATACCTACTCCTTTATTCCCATGCCCCTTAACCCAAACCTACCAGTGTCCCACTTTAAAGCCACCCACCCCAATTCCACTGCACTTTCTAGAATGCTTGCAATGAATAACAAACTTGCTTTCATCTTAAATCTTTTCCTTTCCCACTTCTTTTATTTTCTGGTTTTCACTGAGACCTGGCTCTTACCTGATGACACAGCCTGTCTGACCACCCTTTCCAGCACTAGTGCTCTTTCACCCACTCTCTCCAACTCACTGCTCAACTGGGGAAATTGTAATACTTCTTACTCTGCACTGCCAATTCTAAGATGACTCTCTACCACCTTTAAGATTCTCCAAGTCATATCTATTACTCATTCAAAATTTGGGTAACTATTGTCTACCAGCCTTCAAGACACTGCCCTTCTTTCCTTGATGAACACAGTGCCAGGCTCAAAGTCTTTCTCTCCTCCTTAATTCCTTAATTCATATTAGGGGACTTCAATATACCTATTCCTTAAAACTTCCTAAAACATTCTTACCTTCTGGTTCTTCAACTTCTCATTTCCCATGAACTACCCTTCCCACCCCACCTGAGCTGCACAAAGAGATGGTCATAATCTTGATCTTGCTATCACCACCTAAAAGAACCAATTCCATGTTCATGAACTCTGAAATTTCTTTATCTGATCAGTCTGTTGTCATTCATTCTACCTCTCCCCTCTCTCTCTCCCTGTCTCTGTCTCTCTTTGTCTCTCTGTCTCTGCCTGTCTGTCTTTCTGTTTTTCTCTCTCTGTCTCTCTCTCTCTGTCTCTCTGTCTCTGTCTCTCTCTTTTTCTCTCTGTCTTTCACTGACTCTCTGTCTGTCTGTCTCTGTCTCTGTCTCTTCCTCTCTGTCTTTCTCTGTCTCTCTCTCTGTCTCTGACTCTCTCTTTCTACCTGTTATTCACCCCTGATATTGCCTTCTTTCTTTCATTCTTGTAGTTCTTCCTGAGGTCATCACTCTTGCACTGGCTACATTCAGCTTCCATACTCACAGTGGCCCCTTGGTGAAACAGTTTAACTCTATGTTATCTTCTTCTCTTCAGTCCCTCACCCCCTTATCCTGTCACCAATCTTGTCCTGCCAAGCTTCAACCCTGGATTACTGTATACCATATTGTATTTTACTCCAACTCCAATGCTACTCAAGTTAAAGAAAATTATAAAATGTCTTGAATGAGTTCCCCCTCAAAGAAAAAATTATTTTATATAATCACAACTGGGCCCTCCCTGCAACAAGGCAAATTTTTTTCTTTCTTTTTTTTTTCCTTCAGGCAATTAGGGTTAAGTGACTTGCCCAGGATCACACAGCTAGTAAGTGTCAAGTGTTTGGTCTGAGGCCAGATTTGAACTCAGGTCGTCCTGACTTCAGGGCCAGTGCTCTATCCACTGCACCACCTAGCTGCCCCACAAATTTCTTTCACCTTCATAATTGACTGACTCTCTCAATCATAACTACCTTTTTTTACTCAAACGTCCCATAGCCTAGGAAAATCATTTAACCTATTTGGGCCTTAGTTCCTCACCTGGGAAATCAGGGGATTATATTAGACAGCCTCTGAAATCCCTTCTAGATCTAGGTTTTTTTCTCCCTTCCTCTAATTCTTAGTCATATGAGACAATAAAAAGGAACTATGACATATTATCCCAAATCAGTGAGTAATTTAAAAATCATTTATGGTTAACTTTAGTATGCATTATACAATTCATGCCATTCTTTGCAAATTTACCTTCTGAATTATTTCTGAAGTACGATAATGCTAAAACGATATCCTCAGGATGCATTGGTTGATATTAGATATACTCCAAATATGCATTAGAAAATAGAAAGACATCCATCTTAAATGTACTCTTTTTTTCCTACAGGATAATCCCCAATCTGGCCAACTTTCATAAAAATTATTCAAATAAGGATTACAAACCAAAAGGAAAATTCCCAAAGCACAGCCCTTTCACTCATACCACTCTCAGAGTTAACTGTGCAATACCTTTGCTTTTACCAAATAATATAATACTCAGAACTTCTGCACTGTTCCATCTGCTACCAATCTCCATGGGTTTGCTGTGAAGACACAAACAGGAAGAATAAATTTCACCCTATGATTCAGGTGTATAGCTGTAATGACTATCCTGAAAGGCCCTGATATTGTGAACTTTTGGCCCCAGCCAAAGAACACTAAGCTATCATCTCCCACAAATGGATGTTACACGAGACTTAACTATGAGACCAGATTGATTTCTGTAAACCATACATATATAATGGCTTTTTGCCATCACACTCCCCATACATGTCAATCTCTGTCTAGATTCAAAAATAAAATTGAGGTCAAGCATTGCTCTTAACTTTTTACTTGTCAGTTTCCAAGAATAGTGGCTTATTAATGAAACTGACAAGAGATGGATAAAGGTGGGGAAAATAAAGACCTTTAGACTCTTTACTCCAGAGAAACGATTTTATTTACTTTAGAAGTAAAGTCATGGCCAGGAAGGGGAACAGATTCCTGTTATAATCAACTGCATCTTAGCCCATTTGGACTAGAAAATCTGTCATTAAATAGCATTAAACTGTGTTTGAAAATAAATATACTACCAGAATTCCCCTGTCTCTAACTATTGGAAATCTCGAACTAGATGTCCCATAGAAATCTTAAACTCAACCTGTCCAAAACTGAACTCACTGTCTTTCCCCTCAAGCTCTTGCCTCCTTCTAACTTTTTGCATTATTGTCTAGGGTACCACCATACTCTCAGTTACCCAGGCTCCCTACCCAAATGTTGTACTTAACTCCTCTCTCTCACCTCTCATATCCAATTTGCTGCCGAGTCCTTTTGTTTCTGCCCTCATAACATTCTCTCCTTTGACACTGCCATTACTCTGATGTAGGCCCTTATCACCTCAGATCTGAACTCTACATGATAGCCTTTTGGTTTTTCTCTCTACTTCATCTCTCTCTTCTGTTCTCTCTCCTCTCTCCTCTCTCTTCTCTCTACAATCTATCTTCCACTTGGCTATAAAACTGATCTTCCTAAAGCATAGGTCTGACTATGTCAGCCTCCTATACAATAAACTTCAGTAGCTTCCTACTACCTCTAGGATCAAATATAAAATCCTCTATTTGGTATTCAAAGCTTTTTATAACCTGACTCCCTCCTAAATTTAGTCTTTTTTGTTTGTTTGTTTTTGTTTTAGCTAGGCAATGGGGTTAAGTGACTTGCCCATGGTCACACAGCTAGTAAGTGTTATGTGTCTGAGGCTGGATTTGAACTCAGGTCCTCCTGAATCCAGGGCCAGTGTCTATCCACTGCCAAATTTACAGTTTTACAGTTTGTAATCCCTGCCCCCTCCACCGAGGAAACCTGTGATACAGGGACACCGATCTCCTTGTTTTTCCTGGAAGTTGACCAGTTTGGGGATTATCTTGTAGGAAAAAAAGAATACTTTTAAGATGGATGTCTTTCTATTTCCTAATAAATTTTTTGGGTATGTCTAATATCAGTCAGTGCATCCTGAGGATATTTTGGCATTACCCTAATTCAGAAATAATTCAGAAGGTAAATTTTCAAAGAATGGCATAAATTGTTTCCTGAAATAAATTTTATGCTCCAACATGGACTGTCACCCATGCCTAGAATTCTTTCCCTCATGATCGCTGCCTCTTGGATTCTCCCCCTTCTTTCAAGTACCAGCTAACATCTCACCTTCTGCAAGAAACCTTTTCTGATCTCCCTTAATGCTAGTAACTTCCCTCTGTTGGTTATCTCAAATTTATCCTGGACATCGCTTATTTGTACATAGTTATTTGGATGTTGTCTCCCCCATTAGATTGTGAGCTCCTTGAGAGTACTTTCTTTGTTGCTTGGCCCCAAATTTCAGAAACAAGAATAATGGGTGGATGTTGCTAAAATGCACATTTAGTCTTGACTTAATGAAAAAACTCCCAAATAATTACGGGTAATCCAAAGTAGAATTGACTGCCTGGAGAAGTGGTGGATTCCCTTTGTTGGAGGTATTCACTCAAAGGCTCAATGGAGGCTGTGTAGTAAGAGGATTTTTGGTCAGTTATACATGAGACAAGATGTACACTTAGATTTCCTCTAACTTCAAGTCCCTGAATTAAGGAGTTAAGACAATTATCTGACTAACTCTCACTTATCTATCTGTATGTCACAAGTTAAATATCTTTGTTGTTTAACTTGAACTACTTGAATTGTTGCATTTTGCGTTCATCCACTTAAGATAGTTTAAATAGATAGATAGATTTTAAAATAGCAAAAACGAGGGTCAGCTGCCCTATTTTGTTTGATATATAGTTGCTTCATGTGAAGCAACATTTGCTCATCTCATTCTACTTTTAAACTGAGTCTAAATGTGTCTGTTTAAGATCAGATGCCTCTAATTAAATATCATTTAAATTAGTGTCAAAACTTTAGGCCTGCATCACAAATTATACAATCCAAATTTTTTTAATAATGTGGCATAAATTCTCTATGTACATTTTTTTCATACAAGCAATATCCCATAGATTGAAGTGTTTCCCCATTAAAACCAAAGGAATATTTGGAAACAAACTGAAAGAAGAAACTTGATTTCAAAACACTGTGCTTTTAATACCACAATCTGCTTGCCTTTTTGGAGAACTTGATAAATTTCAATATTAGTTTTGTAATGCTTTTCCTTCCCCTCAAGACAAGTAGGAAAGTGAAAGGTAAACTGATTGATGCACAAGTCAGAAGCTTGGTATTAACCATGTACTTTTATTATAGTCTTCCTCAATTAATGGCCATCATGATGTCACCATTTTTAAAAATCATAAATTTTCAGAATCTAGAGACTTATTATATTTCTATATGTATCAAGAATGTGCAAATAATGTATCATACTGAAAGCAACTGGTTTATGATTGAGGAGACATGATAACAGAGATGCTCCTGTAGCTATAGATGCTACCTGAGTGTCTATTTCTTTCTGCTAACCTGGATATTGCTTTCTTCTCTCATGCCACTCCACTCTTCCTTCTCCTGTGATATTTCTATTTATTTTACATGGCACACATTTTCCATGACCTCATACTTAACTGATCATAGATACCTTAACTAACCTCCTGAATAACATTTCCTTCATCACCAAGATGAATGCAAAAATCAGTCAGAAACTGGATTCAGTAATGTACTCATTCACTCATTTAATATTCAACAAGTGTATTAAACACCTACTATATGCAAGGCAATGTGTTAGGCACTGGGAATAAAAAGACAAAACAAAAAAGTAGTCCTCACCCTTAATGAGCTTATATACTACCATAATATAATCCATTTCTTGCTGCTTAAATGCCACAAGAGACAGTTTTTAAAAATCAATAAGTTTTGGGGAAATTTGGTGACTATACAGATGTTTTTGGACTTTGTTCATAACACAGAATGGAATTGACACTGCGACTTGGAATTGACACTGCGTTTTGCTGTTTCTGAAAGGTGCAGATAAATTGTAGTTTTTCTTACTGAGTTTATAAGCTGAACTCATAAAACAAGTATATGTTCCAATAACCTGAAGTAGTGTGGTTAGGGCACCTGTAAACAAATTTACCCCCTATCCAGTGGTACACTTCATAATCAGGTAATGGATTGGGTCTGCACTTCAGTTCTGAAGAGAATAGTTAAACTATGATTGAGAGCCTTAGTAGGGTAATAGCTTCTAACTGCTCATCACTTTTACTTGTGCTTCAACAGAGTGTATTTCATTGAAAGGTCTTTTATCCATCTGCTTCTCTATGCTTTTAAAGGATAAAATGGTCTTTGTTTAAATAAGAATCACATAACTTCAGGTTACAGGTTTAAAGCATAAAAGACCTTGGCAAATATTTGGATGCTGTTTACAGAACACTTAAGGTGAGTCCATCACAATGGGAAGCAAAGCTAATTACATTCATGCTAGGAACTTAGAGCACTTACTATAGGTCAACAGCACACACACACACACACACACACACACACACACACACACACACACACACATTTCATCAAGTCTACCGTTTTCCAGTCTATCTGTCTCAATGTGTCCCTGAAAACCCATGCACCTATATCAGTTAGGTTCTCTCCAGGATCCTTACCTCTTGTTCAGCTTTAGCGCTGCTAGGCTTTTATTTTAACAGGCAGAAGGAGAAAGAAGAGCTAAATTGAGTAAATTACAGAGAGAGGATGAAAAATGGTGCATCTGATAAAGTTAGCTAAAGGAATCTCAAGGTTAGAGTTTATAGAGTCCTCTTCTTAGAGAAGTAAGAAGCCTAAAGGATGGTGCTGTGGGTTTAAAGAAGCAAATGACAACAACAGACTTAGGAATTTAGAAGATTGTTGGTCAGAAATGTGTTTCGTTAGACAAATATATTCCTAGAGAAAGTGGCAATGATAGAGAAGTATATTTTAGCTCAAAGTAACAAAGGACCTCATAGGGCAATGTGGCTTAATGAAAGGAGCACTGGACTCAAAGTCAGAGAACAAGAGTTTGAATCCTAACCCTTTTACTTCCTAGTTGTGTAACTACAGGCAATTCTTCTGACTTCCTTAGATCTGTTAACACATCTATATTTGCCTTAATTTCCTCTCAGGATTATTGTGGGGAATGTCCTTGGTCAACATTGAAGTGCTATAAAAGTAGGACCTGTTATTTTTATTAGTAACAATAACCATAGTTCTACTGTAATGCAAAAGACACTCTTGAGATGGAATGAATTCTCTATCATTGGAAGATGTTTAGCAGACATGAAATGAATGCCTATCAGGGAAGCTGTATAAGGAATTCCTGCATCAGATAAAGGTTAAACTAAGTACAAAGGGCTATAGTTTAAAGTTTCTTCCAGCTCTGAAATTCAATGTTCTTAATTCCAAGTTCCCTTAGAATTTGGAATACCTTTTTGGACAACCTTTGTTCAATATCCAAAGGTCTCTAATAGCTCTAACATTCCATGGTTAATATTCTAAGGTTGTTTCCACTTCTAACAATTTATAAATATCTTCTAAGCTGCAGAGATGTTTATTATTTTACCTGTTCAAAAAAGTCATAGGATGCTCATCTAGAAAAACACAGCTTTTCCACCTATTTTTGCTTGAGAGAATTTTAATAAACTGGATGGCCTCCAGTCAGCGATGTTATCAGAGGTTTCATCCATCTTTATAACCTAGAAAAGTATCTTTAGGCCTCAGTTTCCTCCTCTGTAAAATGAGGTCCTTGAATTAGATGATCTCTTAGGTCCCTTTTATGATGTCATATGAGACATCATAATAATTGATAAGACCAGATAATCACTTTTGGAGATATGAATTCAAGCAATATGAGAAAGTTTTAGGCAGGAAGAGTTTGCTCAGTGTAAAGAAAAATTTCCTAACAATTAGAGTTGTGCAAAAGTGGAATGTGCTGCCTCAGAAGGTAATGGGTTCACCATCACTAGATGTGTAGGCTGAAGGACCATTTGTTTAAGTTTTTGTAGAGCAGTTTCTTGCTCAAGTATCCAGTGGTGTCAAACTCAGAAAGGAGGGTCACTAAACCATACTAAGGATTCCTACAGGCTGCATGTTGACTTAGAAAACCACATATTAACATTATCTGTGTCCAATTGTATTTTATTTACTTTTTTTAAAATAATTCCCAGTTACACTTTTAAATGGTCCACCTGTGCTTGGAAAAGCCTGGATGAGAGACTCTATTTGATACCTTTGGATTAGATTAATACAAGTCCAAAAACCTTTACAACTCTGGAATTTTACTATTCTAATAGATGGCACTATTTTTCAATGAATTACATCTAGGAAACTAATTTGAAGACCAAACTTCAAATACAGAAGAAAAACTAAATATAACAATAGCTTTCTACAATGTGAGTTCATTTTTAGTGGCTTTCATTTTTAACATGTGTTACAGTAGCTATATGGCAAAGCGAATAGACTTGCCTAGACTTGAAGCAAGGAAAAGCTGAACTTGAATCTTGCTTCAATCATTTACTAGCTATATGACCCTGATCAAATTGCTTTGAACTCTCAACTTTGGTTTCCTCAACTATTAAATGGGGATAATAATTACAGGTTGTTGTTAGAATCAAATGAGATAATAAATGTAAAGCACTTTGAAAATCTCAAAATAATATCTAAATATTGACTATTATTATACCAAATTGATTTAATAAATAGCATGGCTCAGGAAAAAGTATAAAAACGCTTAAAAACAAAACCTATTTGTCTCATCTATTTGCATTAATCCCCTATATGCCAGATCCTTTACACAGATATTTAATACAAAGTTTTTTCCAATTTGACAATTTTCCTTCTTACCTACACTGATTTTATTTGTGCATTTAAAAAATGTATAGTCAATATGACTTATTTTGTCTATTTTAGGAGACAGTGCTGTATCTTGAGAAGAGTCCTGGATTTTGAAACAGTGAATTAGGGCTCAAATCCCATCTCTGCTACTACTTACTTTGACCTTGGACAAGTCATTTTATTTCTGGGCCTCAGTTCCTCTTCTGAAAAATAAGGTGTTGAACAAAATTGCCTCTAAGGTCCCTTGTATCTCTAAATTTCCATGTGTTGGTCCTTTAATCTTTTGTGATCTTCTCTGCTCCTTGTTTGGTTAAAAAGTTAGCCTAAGATGAGAAACATACCTCATTAATTCTTAACTAATATGTTTATGATGTAACATCTTGTATTTGACTCAAGGATCCATTTGCAATGTAAATGTTACATAACATTCTCATTTAAATCTGTTTTTTCCCCAAAACTGTTTATCAGTTTTCAGTATAATTCTTGCCATGTAAGGAATTCTTTACCTGGTAATTTGTATTTCTGGATTATCAAACTCTGGTCTATTGTGTTGTGTTATTTTTGATTTGTGCTTACCTAATCTCTTTAAGCACTGCCTCATTATCCTTCAACAGAGAATCATCAACCACCAATACTGACTCCTTTGTCCCTTCTTGTTTGATCTTTTACTTGATGTCACCAATGATCCTTGACATTATTCTTTCTATGAAAAAAGCTACTTTTTTACCTCAGTTGATCCAGTTCTCTGTTTTCCAGGTAAAGTCTCATATTTATTCTTAGCTCCAAGACTTTTCTTTAATGTTTTTTTTTTCTTGAATTTCTCTTCCAAGTACTATTCTATCACCTTTGAACATTCTTTAATAGGTCTGCCTCATCAGATCCTTTCTCTTCTTTGTTGTTGGTTGAAGATTTTATTCTGTTTTTATTTGTTTTTAAGAAGTGCTCCATTTTTCCTTCTGACCTAGATAGTGAAGAGGTCTTTTTTTAATTCCTTTACTTTCTCTTTTAGAAATGAAACTAGAATGTACTTGGAGCATAGAAACCAATTATTTATCTATGTTTAAAAATATAATTATTCTGACTTTAATGCAGTTTATTGAAAACTTTTCCCTGCTTGCTTTAACTTCTGAAAGAAAGAAAGAAAGAAAGAAAGAAAGAAAGAGAGAAAGAAAGAAAGAAGGAAGGAAAGAAAGAAAGACAGAAAGAAAGAAGGAAAGAAAAGAAGGAGGGAAGGAAGGAAGGAAGAAATATCTTAAATGAAAGGCAAGTAATTAATGAAATACCCTGCTAAATTTCAGTTGGTTATTGCATTAGTAATAACACTTATATGGAAGAATAAATGAAAGAATTTAAAGGAGAGTTTTATTTTTTTAATATGGATTTGCTGAAACTTAAGTTAAACTATAAAGAATTAAAATTATAAAATATTGGTTAAAAATAAATCAAAGGGACAGAATAGTTCATAGATAATCTAGACATAGAACTAAAGAATGTAACAGGATTTTATTTTTAAATCCAAGATTGTACAATATTGAAATAGTAAATATTCAAAGAAAAGGTGTGAAGAAGAATGGGCAAAAAAAAAAGACAATGGAACTAAAGTCACATTTTATACCACATACTGTAATGAATTCCAAGTGAATTGATGCTCATGGTTTTACACATGAGAAAACTCGGGAGCTTAAGTGATTTCTCCAAGTTCATGCAGGTAGAAAGTGAGAGAGCTGGAATTTAAATCCAAGTTCTCTGACTAAAAATTTAGAGTGCATTCTGCTAGTACCGCAATGATTTTTTTTAATCATAGAGAAAATTAGAACACAAAGGAATAGCAATTGTATCAAGGAGGAAAATTCTCATCTATTAAACAAAAAAGACATGATAAAAAGACAATATGAAAGGATTTTCTATTCAAAATGATTGTTCATAAACATTCATCAAAATTTCCAAAAAGAAGGGAAAACATTGTTGTGTAAATATAGCTGATAAGCATAGGACATTCAAAATCTGATTTGGTACACATTTATTAGAATTAGTGCCCACTACTGAAAAGATAAGCTATCAAAGGATATTTATGTTTCTTTCTCTAAGGAATAAGTATCAATTGTACATGCCTCTTTATAATGGGTCTTTCTTTATATTGAGCAAAGAAATGTAATTTAATATATCCTTGGGATATCACCCTACACCATAGGTAATAATGATACATATCCAAATGTCTCTGTGGCTATAGAGAAATAGTCAATTGCTGGGCCTAAAAACTGGTGGAATCTTTTTGAAAAGCAATTTGACAGTATGCAATAGAAACAATTAGATTGTTAAATCCTGGAGCCTACTATTTAAATTATATCCTAAACATGTTGAAGGCAGATCTAACATGTTACTCTATTGTTCAATAAATACAAGTAGCTCGTTATTACTTCCAGGGCCAAATGCATACTATTCTATTTGATATTTGAAGCCATTCATAGCCTGATTGCAATCTGACTTTCCAGGCTTCTTATATAGTTATCCCATCCACATCACAACTCTCCCCATCAGTTTTGATATGTCATGGGTCAGCATAAGAAATTAAATGGGAATTTTGGGGGAGTTTTGTGGAAGCTACAGATGACATTTGAAGACCAGTAGACAATACAGAAAAAAGTTTAGAAATTCAGAAATGTATAAAGCATATGTGCAGTATTGGAAAATATCAACCCAAAGTTTAAAATAAGGTCCTGTAAAAACCCCATAAAAGAAAAAGAAAAAAATCAGACATCTTCTCCGGTATGAAGGGAGGACCAAAAAATTTTACACAGATTTCCCAGATTGTGGGGGCACCATCCCCTTCTCCCCTATAACGTGGAAGGGATAACTGTACATTACTTTTCTTCATAAACTCTTCTATCCAACCAAATCTTGTTTTTGGTTTTTTCTCATGCATGATAACCTTGCACAGGCATCTATTCACCATGCCTGGAATGCTCTCATATCTGCCTCTTAAAACCCCTTCAAAGCAGAGATCATGAACAACCTTCTTCTTGAAGCTTGTCCTGGTCCCTCTGCTTCTGGTGGTTCCTAGGAACTGGTCCACTCCCCTGCAAAAACAAAAAAAACCTTTTATTTGTTTTCTATATATATATATATTGTATATATTTATACCTACTATAATTATCTGCTGTCTCCACTAAATCTTGAAGGCAATGGTTATTTCATTTGTCTTGAATCTCCAGTGACAAGCATGATGTCTGGTGATTAATAAATGTTTTTTGATTGGTTACTGTTATTAAGAAAGGAGAAATATCTATTTCTATGAAATATTCATAATTGGCATATCCATAATGGAAAGATTCTGGAAATAACTCATACTTCTAATGACTATAGAGTGGCTAATCAAATGATTATATAGCAACACTAAAATATTATCGTACCACAGGACTGTCAAATAAAAATTTGTTGTTTAGTCATTTCAGTCATGTCTGGCTTTTTGTGACCCCATTTGGGGTTTTCTTGGCAAAGATATTGAAGTGGTTTGCCATTTCCTTCTCCAGCTCATTTTACACATAAAGAAACTGAGATAAACAGAGTGAAGTGACTTGTCCAGGGTCACACAGGTAGCAAGGGTCTAAGGCTGGATTTAAACTCAGGTCTTCCTGATTCCAGGTGCAGTGCTCTATCCACCTAGCCACCTCTGTCAAATGTAAACACAAAGAAAAAAAGTAAAAGACATATTAAATGATTAAGAATAAGCAGAACAATATACATTGTAACTATTAACAAGAAAAATAATTTCAAAACATTTTTTGACATAATGGATAAAGGACTTGGAGATAGAAAGACCCATTAATGTCCTGGGCAAGGGGAGTTAGGAAGTCTACAGAATATGGAAACAGGTATTAGAAATATGAATCAGACAAACTCTTTCTATATAGCACAAATAGAAAATCCATATTTTTCCCATTCTTTTCCCCCTTTCTACTATCCCTCCTTTCTTCTTTCCTTTCTTCCATTTTCTGCAATACAGATAATGAATCACATCTCTGAAAAGTCAACTATTTTTATTTGACATGCCCTGCTTCCTTAATGTCAACATGACAAAAAATATCTCATCTTTAGCAGAGGATAGGAGTGAAAAACAGCAGAGTAATGTTGCTTTATAGGATTCAACAGCATTTTATAGGTGAGAGATATGAGGACAACTTGTGTGTAATGTGTGATTAAGAGAATCTTTTTCACACATTTGAAAGTATCTTCTCTCAGGAAGTTATAACCAGAACTACTATTTCACACCCAGATGTATTTCTTACTACAATGGAGACCCATCCCAGATGTTCAACCAGTATAGTTTATCGCGTACATAAAATTCACAATGAGACAATGCCCTTTCTGCAACTTTTTCATGCTTATTTGTAATTTTTTAATTTGAAGCAAATGTTTGTAAAAAAGGTACAATATCATATGAAGAATAATTGAAATAGCAAATGAATAACTTCATGGGATACTTTGATACAAGAAGCTCAGTAATCATTTTTAATCTTAAGATTACAAATCCTACTCATTTTAGCAATTCAACAAATATTTAAGAACCACTATTTTTAGTACACTGTGCTAGATGCTAAGGTGAGATTTGACCCTCAATAAGCTTATAGTCTTATAGGAGTTTACAATCTAGTAGGGTATGTATATTTGTTAGGTTTAAGTCTACAAACATGTATCAAGCATCCGCTATGTACAAGTCATTTTGCTAGACTCTGAGGATACAAAGATACTCACACACACACACACACACACAAACACACACACACAGAGTTCCTGTTTTATATCTATATCTGTATCTATATATACACACATATGTGTTTATGTGGATATGTGTGTGTATATATATGTATATATATATGTGTATATATATATATATATACACATTGGCATGAATATAATACAAAATAAAATATGTGAGTTCAAAACAGAGTATAACATCCTCCCCCCATCCTCTTCTGTACAGTATTGTAATCGAAAGGATTACGAACTGCGCAGTTTTTCACTTTAGGTTCAGATCTCAAGATATAATGACACATACTCAGTATAAACTTAACAATCACATTTATTTTACAGTGATTAATAATGATTAAGGCAACACAAGCATATAAAGATAAGAATAACATTCATTGCAATAAGTATTAATCAAAATCAAGAAAAGAAGGAATAAGAAAAGAAAGGATACAGACTCACTGACCAGGCAAACTCAAATACCTATGAGACTGGGGAGACGGAGATGATCAAGACGTCTGATCAGGAGGCCAAAAGAGCACTGTCCTGCTCTTAAACAACAAGGACCGTGCATGCGTTCCACCCTTGAACAACAACAGAGAATTGGCATCCCTATCTCTGACAACAAGGTACTCCAAAAAGTCCCTTTTCAGATGTTCCTTTTATATCTATGTAATCCAGGGAAAAACAATCTTAGTATTTTGTTTTGTGTACGTATCTTTGGTGAGCTCGGATCCTGGACACGCACACATTCTAACAAAGGTGGGAACTTGATCAGAGCCCCAAATACCTGTTTGTTGTGTAAGTCTCCAAGGAGTGATCAGGTCCTTGGACAGTTACACACCTCTCTCAAGAAAAATGTTCCTTGAGGTCAGAATTGCTTTCCCAGGTAACATAGTTTGTTGGTTATTTAATGTTTCATCTCCATGATAACCTCTGCCATGCATGTTAACTCCACTATACATTCTTTATATCAGGTCATGAGGTGGTTTCACGAAGGGCTGGAGAAGATCTTCCTCAGTTTCCCTCACAGGTATATAGTCTTTATTGGTGATATCAGATTCTAGGTATTCAATTATCATCTCTATATAGATGGCCTCAAAATGTACATCTTCCTCACTCATCTTTCTTATAAACTCTGATCTTGTATCACCAGTTCCCTGCTATACACCTCCACCTAGGAGTCCCATAGATTTTTCAAATTCAACATATCCCAAATAGAACTCATTGTATTTTCTTGTGGACCACCCCTTTTCCTAATTTCCCTTTTTCTGCTAAGGGTGCTCCATTCTCCCAGATCCCCAATCCTGGAGCCATTCTCAATTCTTCACTGTTACCCTACATACCTAGGTAGTCATTAACAGTGGTGTCTACATACTTAGGTAGTCATTGAGTGTTGTGTGGGTAAAAACCTGTTCCCCAATTTTCAGTTTTAGTATTTGAACCTCCAAAATCTGAAATTGCTATAAATTAGGGTTTGATTTATTGTCTAGGCTTTTAAAAATATTAATAATGCAGATTAAACTTAAAGATGTGCATATTTTCCCCCAGAGAATCTGGTTGTCAGACATTTACCAGGATATCCCTCTATTACTCTATAAACATTACTTGAGCTTAATAGGAGTATAGTAGAAGACTCAGGGAGTGAAATCATCCCTGGACTGCAGGCCTGGTGACTATTGGCTAATAACAATGATCAAAATAATCTCCAGCATGTTTATAACACTTTAAGGTTTGCAAAGTGCTTCACATATATTATCTCACATGAACCTCACAATACCCCTGGATATACAGTCAGTTCTGATATAAAGCATGTTTCAAAAATATGAATTTATTCCAACTGGATTAATCTATTAGGGAACATTTTGAGTGTATCTAAAATTTCAAGTTTGCATCTGCCAAGTTCTTCCCAAAGAAACATTGAGAAAACTCAGAAAACTGCATCATTTCATAATAACTTACTAACTGCAACCTTTTCAACGTCCATTTTCACAAGCAGACTTCAGATCCTTTTAAAGGACAAGTTCTGTATTTATTGTGTATCTTCTGGTGCAGTAGGAGTTGTAGGTGTGGTAAAGGGCTAGTCCACACCACCTCCACCCCTACCTCCTTCTGACATGGCCTCTGCTGCTGCTCCTGCAACACTAGACAGTCAGTTGCAGCCTACCCAGTTTGCTTATTCAGGCCAAGTAGCAACCTGGGGCTACTGAGCTGGACACAATTTATTGTAGTATTTGTGTAATTCTTAACTATTTAATATATATAAAACTGTGCTACTTTTTATTGGATTCCTTGTTTGTTTGTTTTTTATGTGTCATTGAGGAAATTTCTGAGCATTGTGCTGCTAACTCTATTTTCCCCCAAAGCTGTATGCTTTCTGTGCTTTTTACTGCTCATTTTTGCATGGGATGGTACTTTTGGGGAAAACACATGTCAAGTTATAGCAGAATTGCCAATATTGTCAATTCTACCTCCATAACAACTCTCTGCCACTCTAATTCGTGCCATTATCACCTCTCATCCTGGACTATTGATCTTGCTGCTTCCATATCTCCCCTGTGTAATCCAGCCTACCCCTCAGGGTTGTTATGAAGTTAAAATGATATATTTGTAAAGAGATTTTCAAACCTTAAAGCTCTATATAAATGCTAGCTATTATTATTATTATTACTATTATTATACATCCTCTGAAAAACTAATATTGCTAAAGCAGAGGAAGAATTATATTATTGCCTCCGTGGCAATGGTTCACTGTTACCTCTAGACAAAAACAAAATAAAGTAAAATAAAATATAAAATAAAACTCCTCTGACACTCAAAGCACTTCCCAACCTAGCTCCAAACTATCTTTCCAAATAAGTCATATTTTCCTACCTTATGCACATTTCAGCCAAAGTAACCTATTTACTGTTCACTGTAAATAAAAATCCATCTTCTATTTCAGTAAATATACACAGGTCATCTCCATTCCTAGAATAACTTGTCACTTGGATCATTTAGAATACCTAACTCTCTTCAAGATGACTCAAGTCAACTCCTTTATTCAACCTTAACTGATTCCTCCAGTTTTTAGACCCCCTCCTTCCACATGAAATTACTTTGTATTTCCTAATGTACATGTAACCCTCCCCCATCTGCAGTAGACTGTAATCCCTTTAAGAGTATGTTGAATTTTCACCTTTGTATCCCTAAAATCTAGGATAGCACCTAGCAGGCATTCAATTAAAGATTGTTTCATTGAGTAAGATCATAGGATTTCAGGTCTAGAAACAGAAGATACAACAGGAAATGTATTGCACAATGCCTTCATTTTACAAATGAATAAATCTTAATTTATTCAATTGTTAAAATAGATTTTGCAGATGAATAAATATAGGGAGGATACCCATGGTGACATGACTAGTAAAAATCAGAGGTAAGATATGAACCCAGTCCCTCAAATGGCAGAGCCAGTGCCATTTCCACTGTATTCTACCGCTTCACATGGTGAGAAAGTGAGAGAGAAATAATATCTGGCTTTGGAAACTAGGGAAGCTCTTCATTTCCCACCCCACTGCAATTCCTTTAGACTCCTAAAATGTGCCCCAGGAGTTTTTTCACATCTCACATCTCATCAATAATTACCCTCTGCCCTCACACTCCTCTGATTGAAGCTCCTCTCAGAACTTCAATTTAAAGAAGACACCCAAGCCAGCCATCTCTTCATTTTTCACCCAGATGCATTCCTTTGGATTTCTCTATCATGCCACTATTCTCCATATATTTCCTACCTTCTCCCTCCTACTTTTCAGCTTCCTTTTGTGTATTTTCTTCCCCTATTAGGTTGTAAGTTCCTTGAGGGTAGGCACTGTCTTCCATATTTGTATTAGCAGCACTTAGCATAGCCCCTAGCACATGCTAGGTACTTAATAAATGTTTATTGACTGTCTAATGGACTTGGTGGAGAAGGTAATATTTGAACTAGGATTTGAGAGAAGGTGCGGTAAACACATAGTGAACTTCCTGAATGGGGAGGAGCGTGAGACTTTGAAAGGATAGCAAGTAATTCAGTTTGACTGGGGTTTAGAATATTTATGTGAAATGATCAGGCTGCAGGCAGTTGACTGTATTCATATTGTAAAAGGTGCTAAGGAATTTGGTGTTTATTCTACAGGCAATAGGGAGTCATTGAAGATTTTTGAGTAGTGCCATGATATGACCAACCCAGTGCATCTGGAAGATCCATCTGATCATTGTGTATAGGAAGACTTGGAAGGGAAGAACCTGGAGGCATATGGACCTGACACAAATCTAAATAGTCCAGGCAGGAGATAATGAAAGCATAAAATAACATTGTGCCTGTAAAAATGGCAAGGTGGGAAAGTAAATGAGTAAATGAATGAATGAATTGATGAATGAATGAATGAATGAAAAGATATTTGTTAAGTTTTTACTATGTGCCAAGTTCTGTACTAAGCACTGGGGCAGCAAATAGAAAAAACCAAGAGAGTACCTTCTCTCAAGGAGCTCACACTCTAATTGAGAGAAATAGATCATAAAAGAAAGTTTAACTGCCAGGCAAATGAGGGACCTGGAAGTCCTAAAGTGTCAGCTACTGGTTGGATGTCAATGCCCAGCATTCCTTAGATTAGGTAAGTAGATTGGATGACATTTCCAGGTGACTTCAAGGAAAAGAGGAAAGGTAGAAAGTAAGGTTGGAAGGACCTTAAGAGAGTAGATAGTAGAGCCTTGAAGTCCCCCCCCCCCCCCGTGTCAATTAAAGGATTAGAGTTGTTAATTCCCACCCTATCTAAGCCCTGTGAATGTTCAAGCATCCTGGGCAACAGAAAACAGCAGGGAAAGTGTGCCCCTAAAGGCAGATATATTTTCCCACCACCTGACTATCCCAGAAGGATTCCCTGAAGGAAGGTAAAATTCTTGCAACTTGAAGACTAATAAGAGTTGTGGAAAGAAAGGACAAAGGACCACAACACTGGAGGATAGATGACTGATAGTAACTCTTAGGTAGTACCATGGGTAAAAATAGGAAGAAGTGCAGAATTTGGGAAGGAGATGATGAATTGGGTTTTCACCATGTTGAGTTTGAGATGCCACTGAGACACAAAGGTGGAGCTGTATGGTAATCTTTGGAAATGGTCATCTGGATTTGAGGGGAGAATTCAGTGCTGAACATTTAGATTTGGGGATGCTCAGCATAAAGGTGACAATTGATACTGGGGAGTATCACATGATAGAGTACTACAATTTAAGAGTGGGAAGGCATCTCAGGGGTCATTCACAAACAATATTCACTCCCTATAACACCCCCAATAAGTGGTTATGTACTGATTTTTGAAGACTACTAGTGACAAGGAACCTACCAACCACTGGGGCAAATCCATTCTAAATTTGGTTGACTCTAATTGTGAGGAAGTTTGTTTTTTTCCCCTCTCATCAAGCTTAAATCTGCCATTCTTTACCTTCTACCCATTGCTTCTCCTTCTACCCTTGGCTCCTCATTCTGGAGCCAAGCAGAATAAGTTAAATCTACTCATCTCTTGTCTACCTGACAATCATTCAAATATTAAGGACAGTTTATATACCTCTTCCTCTTCATCCCTTATACCAAACTCAAGGGAGATTAGGTGTACAGATGAGACAAGAACTAATAAGAGAATCATGGAGGATACCTATGTTAAGGGAGTAGCAGGAGAAATAGGAGCCAGCAAAGGGGATAGAAAAGGTTTAGTTAGAAAGGGAAGGGAGCCAGGAAAACATGATGTCATGGGAACCAAGGAATTAGAGGATATCAATAAGGAGGAGGTGAGTAACTGTCAGATGCTCCAAAGAAATCAAGAAGAATGAGGACTGAAAAGAAAGGCATTGGATTTAGATATTGAGGTAATTCTTGACCTTTGAAAGACTAGTTTTGTGGGGACAGAATACAAATTGAAATAGCCATTCCTGCAAAGAAAACTTTGAAAACCAGAGTTTTGTTCTTCTAAGTACTTAAATCTGCATTGTTTTTCACCAAATGAAAATGACTAATAAATGGTCTTGGTTAAAGCATTTCCCAAACTGTTGTATGTGTTCTAAAATGACAAATCTGACACTTAGAGGATGAAAAAAAGTGCATAGTATCTGGAACTAATGACATTATGTTGCTCAGCAGGGAGTTTTTGTTATCCTCTACACAGTACCATTTTCACATTGCAAGAAGTATTGTTTTGAGAATTATTATTCCTATAAAATTGGTTTATGTATTTAGGGAGAAAAAAAGATAGTATTTGGGGAATATGCTGAAAATGTCTCCTGTCTTCCTAAAGACTGTTTTCCCTGTGCCAGGATTGGCCCACACAGCCATGCATAGATAGAATCTCTCTGTTACTCTGATTAAAATTAAAAAAAAAAAAGGTGAACAATGGAAGGGGACAAATGGGATTATTGACTTTACTTCCTGCAATGAAAGCTGTCTATCTGTAAATCACTTTCAATAAAAATAAGGTACTCAAACAATGTGGTGGTTAGAATTGGCATAATTCAGAGGAATTACTTTTTTAATAGTATTTTATTTTCCCCAATTACATGTTAAAACAATTTTTAATATTTTTTTAAAGTTTTGAGTTCCAAACTCTATCTTCTCTCCCTCTCCTCTCCCTTCCCTGAGATAGTATGCAATGTGCTGTTCCCTTAATATAGGAATCCTCCATGATTCTCTTATTAGTTCTTGTCTCATGTGCATAAACAAGTGCAATCATGTAAAACATTTCCATATTAGTCATTTCATACAATATCCATTGTATGCTATATAGAAATAGAACCAGAACAAGGTATAGATAAATATTATTGTCTCAAAAATGATTTGGAGAATCAGTTCTTTCATTTATTCTGTAGGGTGGCCATTGAATGTTTCTGAGTAGTGATATGATACATCTATACCACTGCATCATGAAGACCCATTTGGGTAGGATGAACTTCAAAGAAGGGGTAGCACAGCACAGTGGATCATAGGATTAGCACTGATGTCAGAAAAACCTGATTTTAAGTCCAACTTTTAATACATACTAGCTTGTGACCATGGTCAAGTCAAAAATCTGTTTCATTGGCTTAATTATAGATAAATTGGATGGTCAAATGACTTGCCCAAGGTCACACAGGTAGTCTTTATCATAGTTAAGATATGAACTCAGGTCCAGTGCTCTTTCCACTGTACCACATTGCCTTCCCTCACATATGGGGTGTTAGGGATACAAAGACTTCCCCTTAAGAAGTTTATAGTCTGGCTATGAGAGATAAAATGTGGGTAAGACAGAGAGATGGGAGAAGGAAGGGAGGGAGGGAGGGATGAAGAAGGAAGGAAGGAAGGAAGGAAGGAAGGAAGGAAGGAAGGAAGGAA